>NC_068365.1:9715597-9873097 GCF_020536995.1 Dreissena polymorpha | reverse complement strand
ATATGGGCTTACCCATATGGGTTTGCCCAGAAACAGCCCGGTAGCTGATTTTGTCTTTTGTTGGGCGGCCCAAATGGGACCTATATGGGACCTATATGGACTGCATATTATTTGCTTATGCATTGATTTTCTATTTTTGGGTAAAATATTAGCAGTTAAGATCAAGTTAGTCCAGCATACGTTTTAAGAAATTAGTTTTTAATCAAATAAATACAAGCTTACATAGTTTTCCTGATAGCGCAATAATATGGGACCTATATGGGACCCTTGTGGGCCTTCACATATGGGCTAGCCCATATTGGTCCCAAATGACTCCCATATGGGCTTACCCATATAAGTTTGCCCAGAAACAGCCCATATGGGACCCATATGTGCATGTTTGCTGGGTAGTAGTAGTAGTCGAAGTAGTATTAGTAGTAGTAGTAGTAGTAGTAGTAGTAGTAGTAGTAGTAGTAGTAGTAGAAGTAGTAGTAGTAGAAGTAGTAGTAGCAGTAGTAGAAGTAGTAGTAGTAGGAGTAGTAGTAGTAGTAGAAGTAGTAGTAGTAGAAGTAGTAGTAGTAGAAATAGTAGTAGCAGTAGTAGAAGTAGTAGTAGTAGGAGTAGTAGGAGTAGGAATAGTAGTAGTAGTAATAGTAGTATGCATGTGCGCATGCTCTGTGAAGGGATTAAGCAAATGCGCATATGTGTAATTCGACGCAGGTATACTTATTACCTTTGCTTTTTACAGATGAAAAATTTCAAATTTGAAACATGAACAGTCAAACGTGGTTAATTAACACATTCAGTGAGTTTCGCTTTGACACCTGGAGAAACAAACTAAACATGACAAGTTATTTTTTAGAAAATTATGCGCTAAATGATCAGATCTTTTTAGCTTCTTCTTGTTGGCACTTTGTGTAGTTTAGTTTGTTTGTTTGTTTATTATATCGCGTCATTGTGTTGGTTGAAATAGTTGATGGTTCTTCTTCAACATTTTGCACGCGTAAAAATGATAATTTAATTGTTTATTTTCAGGAAAGTCGTAAATAATAGACTTTTATATATTCTAACCAGTTCCATACCTGTTATATGACACAGTCATTGACGTCTTTAGATATGAATTTATTAATATAGAATTATAAAACCTTGGTCACTTATATAACTCAAATTTCTCATAAATACAGGGTATTACCAGTAATGTGTCCATGTATTATATTATTTTAATCTGTATTATTGTATAAATCTATTTTTATTGAATTATTATTTAATTAATGAACATGGTGAAATTCGATGCATAAAACCAATTTGCTTTAAGTTTCCGTGTTGGATTAAACAATCACGCTCATTCGTTAATTAAGTTTAAGGATGGAACATTTAAAACGTCTGTTAAGAGTGCTCAGCTCTATATATTTATAACGCACAATCATAATCATTCAAAATTTAAATATTCATTATTAATGACATGTTATATTTTTTACTGACAAACATCATATATCATATATCATAATTGGAAGGAGTTAATTAAATGTGGCGTGTTCTGAGACTTTTTGGCAAGTCTTATAATGAGAAAACTCAGTCTAAAATTTGTTTAATTTATGTAATAACTTACCCGATGCGCGTTTTTACAAATGATCGTTTAGTTAGCAGGTGAAAATAACATGCAATATTCATCATATTATATTATGTATTTGTGAATGGGGGATGTGTTCAGTTTTATAATTTATGCTTTCAACTGAACACATTTATGTAGCAGGACACCACAAACATCGTTACTTCATCTATTATATTCAACATTATTTGACGCCATTTAGTTTACTGAATTTACATATTTATCGTTCTGGAAATAACAACAATTTTTCAGGTTTGGCTACGGCTAGTTAGTTTGGGCGGTGATTTTTTTTATAACGTTGCAAATTGATGCCACACAACAATTGAAGCCGTCGCCATTTTGAAGATACAAATTATATATGCATATCTGGAGAAGTGTCCTCGTTTGAAATAAGACATAACATATTTTCCTATAATAATTTGGTATATAATTAATAGAAATGATGCCAGATAAAAATAATTCGTTATTCAAGACACAAAAAGGGTGCATGTTACTTTTAAAAATGCCTCGTTATGTAGGAACGTATCTGCATTTAAAACGTTCTTTCCCAATGTTGTTGTTGCCTTTCACGAAATCCATGTTAATATCTATATGCAACCAAGATTACTATACAGCCTGATTTATTTATATTTTATTAATTCAGAGAATAATGAATAGATATTACTTTTCACACAAGCTCTCGTAAATATAGCGCGTGAAACGCAAATTTAAGCATAAAAATGGCATTGGTATAATGGTTATCAAGATGAAATTTCAGTGAAATAAATGAGTAACCAATTAGGAGTATGGTATTTAAAAGCTGAATTAAAACAATGTCATGAATATCTATGTCTATGATTTGACCTCATAACACATTTTCTAACCACATACAAACCAAAACATCCAGCGTATAGATTGGCTTCAATGTTACTACAATGCGCTTCCATACATGTTCGCGAAAAACGCTTTGCTATTTGTTAGTATTTATAACCAATACATATTCAATATAGGAGTGTATAATGCAATATCTATTTTCAGCTCAGTGAATCACGCTCTATGGTGGTGGTGGTGGTGGTGGTGGTGGCGGTGGCGGTGGTGGTGGTGGTGGCGGTGGCGGTGGCGGTGGCGGTGGCGGTGGCGGTGGCGGTGGCGGTGGCGGTGGCGGTGGCGGTGGCGGCGGCTGCGGCGGCGGCGGCGGCGGCGGCGGTGGCGGTGGCGGTGGCGGTGGCGGTGGCGGTGGCGGTGGCGGTGGTGGTGGTGGTGGTGGTGGTGGTGGTAGTGGTGGTGATGATGATGATGATGATGATATTAAATTAATATTGTCGTCTTAACTAAAGGGGTACATATCAGCTTAGATACATGCAGTTTCTCACTAAAGCCTATAAGCATAACAAATGAATATGATTATTTATAAAAAAAACCTACGGGAATGTTTAGCCTATTTGCAACACAAATAGGCTTTTGTTATACTACATTTTGAAATCACATTGGGAAATGGGCCTTTTGGATGCCTCACCTGATTTTGGGCAGACGAAATAGATATTTACAATAGTATTTGGTAATTCTTACAATGTTTCATTTAGAAACTTTTTTCTAACATTTTCTTCCAATAATATTGCTTGCACCGATTTTAGGGAATTTTATAAGACCGTTTTATGTGAAAACAGTACTTAAAAACTAAAACAAATAGCTCGTAAAACAATTCTGTTCATGTTGGTAGTGACCTCACGACTACTTTCAATGTCCTTTGTTTACTTCTGGGAGAGGTCAAATCTTTTCATAACTGAATTCCTTAGGCCCTGGTTTATGGTTATGCAAAATTTCATTGGTTAATTATAAATATAAATTTACATTATGCTCAATAGGTAGTTGGGCGAAAGCACTTTCATTCTTTGAAAATGTGTAAGAAAAATTGCAGAGTACGATGAATGTTTTCTGATTATTCTGGCATGGATTCTGACCTGCCTTTCTATGGATTTGATGACGTAGAGTTTGAAAGTAATAGAGATGTATTAAATGAAATTAAAATGATTTACTTTGAGCCAGAAATCGACCGATATAAATCGATTTGATGTAGAGAATAGGTGGACATAGGAGTCCCCCATTAACAGGTATTACAAAGTTAAACTTTGACAAGAGAGGCAGGAGCCATTAAATTTCTTGAAACTGTTAATTGGTGGCGCCTTGATTAATTACCTTGTGCTATTTAACTATGCTTCTGTAAAGTTGAATGGCTCATTAAAGTACAGAAGAATGAGAAAATGGGAAGAGGTAGCATTTGCTGGAAATTGGAATTATGACATATAGGGCTGTAATACAGGTCAGATTGTTTTAATCTCTGCTAATAGTTAGATTTTAAATGGTTATTATCTCTTTGACACTAAAAATTTGTAACAAAATATTAATTGATTCAATATTAAATTACTTTGAAATGTACTGAAACTAAAGGTTACTGAACATTACTTGTTCTCTTACAAGCTTTATTACTTAATACACATTTTCAGGTAAAAAAAATACACAAAATCAAAATTGTAAAACTACCATCATAATTTACAATCAATGACAAATAAGAACAAGAGCACCGCCTTGCGGGTGCAGACCGCTCATCTATTTTATTTTTAAAGGTGAAGGGACTCTCATTTTCAATCACAAAGGAGGCAGGGGTGGAGTGAAGAGGGGTGTTTAGTGTGGGGGTGTGGAATTTACTACATTATCGTCCAAAAATGCAAAAAAAAAATGGGAAAAAAAAATCGTGGGTGGGGGGGTGGGGGGGAGTGGGGGGGGGGTTCTTGGGTGCGATGGTTGGACGTTATTTCAAACATAAAATACAAATAAATATCTGTTTTTTAACCGTTTCAAAAAAAAAAAAATTGGGGGTGGGGGGGGTATAGTGTGAGGGTGTGGTGGTAATTTGTGAGATGATCTTAAAGAAAAAAAAATAGGGGGGGGGATTCGGTGGGGGGAGGGGGGAGGGGGGGGGATTCTTGGGTCCGATGGTTGGACGGTATTTCAAACATAAAATAAAAAAAATAAATATTTGTCAAAAAAAAAATTTGGGGGTGGGGTGGGGGGGTATAGTGTGAGGGTGTGGTGGTCATTTGTGAGATGATCTTATAAAAATTTAAAAAAAAAAAATTAGGGGGGGGGGGGAGAGGGGGGAGGGCACAGGTGATGGTTTGGGTGGAGTCTATTGTGGTATGTCAGGTAAGAGTAGTTTTGTCAAAGTATCAATCAAATCTAATCATAAATAAAGAAGTTATGGCAATTTTAGCAAAATTTAATAATTTGACCTTGAGAGTCAAGGTCATTCAAAGGTAAAATTAAACTTGCCAGGTACAGTAACCTCATGATATCATGAAAGTATTTGAAGTTTGAAAGCAATAGCCTTGATACTTAATAAGTAAAGTGGATTAAAACACAAAATTTAAGCATATATTCAAAGTTACTAAGTCAAAAAAGGGCCATAATTCCGTAAAAATGACATCCAGAGTTATGCAACTTGTCCATTTACTGTACCCTTATGATAGTTTGCGAGTGTTCCAAGTATGAAAGCAATATCTATGATACTTTAGGGGTAAAGTGGACCAAAACACAAAACTTAACCAAATTTTCAATTTTCTAAGTATAAAGGGCCCATAATTCCGTCAAAATGCCAGTCAGAGTTACATAACTTTTCCTGCACAATCCCCTTATGATAGTTAATAAGTGCTGCAAGTATGAAAGCAATAGCTTTGATACTGTAGGAATAAAGTGGACCTAAACACAAAACTTAACCAAATTTTCAATTTCTAAGTATAAAAAGGGCACATAATTCTGTCAAAATGCCAGTCAGAGTTACATTACTTTGCCTGCACAGTCCCCTTATGATAGTTAGTAGGTGTTGCAAGTATGAAAGCAATAGCTTTGATACTTAAGGAATAAAATGGACCTAAACACAAAACTTAACCAAAATTTTCAATTTTCTAAGTATAAAAAGGGCACATAATTCTGTCAAAATGCATGCCAGAGTTATCGAACTTTGCCTGCCCAGTCCCCTCATGATAGTAAGTAAGTGCACCAAGGTTGAATGCAATAGCATTGATACTTTCTGAGAAAAGTGGACCTAAACGCAAAACTTAACCAAAATTTTCAATTTTCTAAGTATAAAAAGGGCACATAATTCTGTCAAAATGCAAGCAAGAGTTATCTTACTTTGCCTGCCCAGTCCCCTCATGATAGTAAGTAAGTGTACCAAGTTTGAATGCAATAGCATTGATACTTTCTGAGAAAAGTGGACCTAAGCGCAAAACTTAACCGGACGCCGACGCCAACGCCAACGCCGACGCAGACGCCGACGCCGACGCCAAGGTGATTACAATAGCTCATAATTTTTTTTCAAAAAATAGATGAGCTAAAAATATAGGTTTTTGATAAACTTATGTCATATACTAAATGCATCCTTTCAAATAGACCACCAATATCAGCCTGAGACTTTCAAGCCATCGGTGCACTCGTATATTCAGTCAACTGTCCGATCCCTTAACATTTACTTCAGTAGCAACTTCCCTGTATCTTGCAAATAGGCTTTCAACGCCATCGGCGCTCTCGTAATGATAACAATTTCTGTTAAACGCTGACCTAAACAACGCTTTTGGTTGATCATGTTTATGAAGATGATGATGATGATGTTGGTGGTGGTGGAGATGATGATGATGCTGCTTCCGCTGCCGTTAATGATGAAGAGGAAGAAGAGGAGGAGGTTTCGGCAGCTGTGCCTAAAAGCGATAATGATGTTGCTGCTGATGCGGATGAAAATACAGATGATGACAATGATAATGACGATTTTCATCATAATGATGATAATGTTGATAAAACTGTTGCTGCTTTTTCTGCTGCTAAGGATGTTAATGATCAGAGTGATGATCAGGAGAAAGTTTATAATAATTGCTGTTTTTTCTGCTGTCCGGATTATGATTATTATGATGTAGCAATGAATCATTATCAGCTAAATAAACATAATAATGTCCATTATGTTTTATATTCCATTACATTTTATGACAAACATAAATTATTTATCATCTAACCATTTAGAATAAAAACAAACACATTTGTTTAGGTGTCATGACAAGCAGGGTATTATATTTCTTGAAACACACGCACGGAGTGGGTGTTTGTATCTGACAGGGCTTTCTACACATAAATGCAAGAAACAAATCTTCTGACGATCGTATGTGTTCAATGAGCAACAGATATCGACCCCAATGGCACCGCTCAGTTGAAAAGTCTCGAGACGTCAGTAAACGTTGCGACATCCTTCTCATATATTTAAGAACTGAAACGATACTAAATCCATTCTGTAGAACACGTCGTTATACGTATCATTAAACATGCTCATGCGTTACATGTGAATAATTGAATATTTTTAATACCCATCAGACGTCAAGCCTAAACTCAAAATCATACAATTGCACAATTTAACTACACAATTCAAAATCACAAGCCCAAACAAGGACGCCACGGCCCTAACAACCGCCCGTCCGCCGCCGATGCCCAAAGCGCACCGAGGACGCCCCCTATGCCCATCCACAACGCCTATTTGCGAAAAGTACATAAAGTGAAGCATTAGTTTTGATAAAACAGCTGCGATAATTACAAGATTTATTCATTACCATCAATTAAGAGAGGTGCACATGACTTCACGTACACCCCAAACAATAATCGGTGGTAACGAACGATTCAGGTGTAACCGCGAGCGGGATACGCAACCCTACTGCTCATTTTTCATTTTTCTTTTAATGGCAGGGGGACGTATGAGGACCCATGGCTCAAGACCGGTGTCTAGGTGCCTTCATCACCTCCTGAAACCTCTAATTTTAGAGAAATCTACAAATAATCAGCTGTTACTATATCGTAAACGTTAAGTATTCTTTTTAGAAAACTATGTAAATCCCATGGTAAAATGTCCGGAACCAATGCCCCTTTCTATCTCAAGTCAGTCATCCGTCTGCTCTCATAAAACTCACTGAAACACATAAAACATAATATTAACATCAACACACAAACAGAGCATAAATAAATAAAACGATTTAAATCAAGTCTTCGCTCTACCCTGCTTGCCTGTCGAATGACTAAACCTACAAATCTGTGCACGAGGAAATCTTGATTTCCGCACCATTGGACATATATCACCTTCAAAAACCTGTATAACCAGTTTATTCATTCACACAACGATAATAAATACATTTATGTTTTATATTCCATTACATTTTATGACAAACATAAATTATTTATCATCTAACCATTTAGAATAAAAACAAACACATTTGTTTAGGTGTCATGACAAGCAGGGTATTTTATCGACAGAAAAAAAACGGGGCAAAAAAAACAACGCACAACTAACAACATACAACACCAAGTACCATATATATTTACAAATCCAAACGAGAAGAAACAATTGTTTGTGTTTCATCCGAATCTCTCACGCAGTGATCCTAAGCGCCAACAGTCTTCCACTGCCCATGCTTTTTTAACACTATCAGATACACCACTATTTGCAACAGCAGTTGCTTCCCCTGACCGAAATTAATGCAACCCGTAAACATTAGGTTTAAGTCAAATTTCACTAAAGATGTGGTGCAAAATATCTAATTGTCTACTGTAACTCATCTGCTTTGAGCCAACTAAAATGTATTTATTCATTTTCTTACCATTTGTTATGTTTCTAAACGAAACATATATTGCAATATCTAGAATAGTTTCAACCAAGATACATTTTTTCAAGTAGAAGACAGGGCATAAAACTGCATTTGTTTTACAAAATGTCAAAACCTGTTCGCCCTTGCCCATTTGAACCATTTTACTATTGAAAAAAATAATTATAGCACAATCCTCAAAAATCTTGTATCGCATCCTTTCAATTCAAAGTCCCCAAACCGCCAACCCCCCCCAAAAAACGCACCAAACACACCGTTACACATCTCACATCAAAGAATCAAAGCCTCTACACATCCGCTTTAGTCACTAAGCACCTCCGAAGCAGCGGCCCAGAATTGGCCCTTTTCAATCCATCATCAGAAAACACAACCAGACCAGAATTACAACGACCACACGATCCCACAACCCCATGATCCCACGAAATGCCACACACAATCGCGTCTTCCCCAGAGGCAGACAGACATGAAACACACACACCAACATTTTAAATTGACTTTCTGTAACAAAACCGTTTCCCTTGCTTTCTTTTTTGCAAGTATTTTCCAATTTGAAATAAATATTACCCTTGCTATCTTTTTTGCAAGTATTATACTTTTAAAACTATTATTTTTAACCCTTGCTTTCTTTTTTGCAAGTACTGTTTTTGCTTTCTTTTTTGCAAATATTCCATTCCTCGTGTACTGTACACGACTTCGTAAGCACCAGGTGCAAACGGACATACACCAACATGGTTTCTATACATACTTAATGGCTATACAAAAACAACATCCATTTAATCATTTCTACACATATAAACACGTGAAAAATCCCAACTATACCATAAGTATAGCAAAACAGTCAAACCATTCATATCACCGATTCACATATAAACGACATATAGTATAGTTAAATTCGAATAGCAAGAACATTTCTTGAAAAAGGTCTTGAACTGAAACAGAGTGGTTATTACTCATACAAATAGTTTGCCCTTTGTCAAACACAATAATATCATTCTCAAAGTGCATTTGTACATTACCAGCCTCAAATAAGAATGGCCAAAATGCTGCACTAGGCCATCTGTGTACCACCAAAACGACATATGCGTTGCATTCTAGAAAGTGCAAAATTGATTTTCCTACGAGATAAATAGGGGCATCAACCAACTCAAATCGGCACCCCAAAACTGTGTAAAGCAATCTGCTTCTGTTTCAAAATCAAAGAATTTTGAGTTATATCTTTAAGTATTTCCATTTTTAACAGTAGCCAAGCGATCAATCAAAATCGGACCCGAGCTACCATTTAAATACTCAAAGAAATCTCGTGAGATTTACCATTCATCTGAATTGCTCATTTTACTTATACTGGCAATGGAGTTTAATTCTCTTGGAATTCATTGTATTTCTAGTCCTATATTCATCTTCAAACACATACTAAAATGCTTAGTGCTAGATCATGTTACTCAATTTTAGAACTTCCCACCTTTACCAACTTTACACGTGATTCAGAGTCAGAAAACCTCTTAACAGCCCCCCACCCTTAAAAAAATCCCATAGGCACGTAAAACTAGAACTACTCCATTAAGTATTCTATAAGTAGAACTTGTATTGCAATCGTCATTTGACCATATATCGTGAAAAATAAAACCTGACATATCAACAATATAAGCCCCACCGGCAAAACCACTTGCATCACTGTAAACTTTTAAAACTTCGACACATGTAGTTTTACTAAAATGTCTTGATTGTATGCCATCTATGCGACCTAACCAAAATCTAAATTCGGAAATAAATAAGCTATCTGGTTCAAGGGCTATAACTCTATGCATTGACGGTCTAGAAACGATTTCATAATAAAGATATCTAATCTTTACCTAGCCAGACTACCAATAACAGGCATCATTGAAACAATTTTCCCCGTACATCTAGCTAAATCCCTTGCCGAAACCATTGGCATGGAAGAAAATACCTTTAAAAGAGTATTTTTAAAATCAGTTATTCTTCTATCGAGAATTTCAAAAGAAAACATTTGGCTATTCCAGATTAATCCTACCCATTCTAGCCTCTGAACTGGTACTTATATTGACTTGTCCTCATTGATTACAAATCCAGCTTCCGGCTTTATTCACGGCTACACTTGATTGACTAACAACATGAGGGATGTCCTTTAACTCTTCAATACAGCCAGTATTTTACATATCCTGCACCGACTCGTTAATATCTGCTAATCTATCTGCTTTAAAGCTGATTGGTTATTTACAGATACACATTTTTCAGGTAATTATAAGAATGGTAATGCGTAAGCGCCGACAATACAGTCAATTATATCAGGATTGGCACCAATGATTTTCCGAAAAAAGGACATGCCTCTCTTTAAACTACAATTTACAAGAGAAAAACGTGAGAAATGATACTTTTCTTCACAATGTGCGTATTATATGTAAACCAAACACGTCAAACAATTCTCCTCTATCCCCGAGGGCCTACCTTCTTGACCGCTACCACGTGGTCGCTACGTGTGTCCATTTACTGTGCCAGCCCTGTCCCCGCCGGCGAGACGATCTCTCCTCTCATCCTGACTGTCCATATTAATAAATTACCAACGCCAATACGACACAAAAATAAATCAAATTTCACAATGAAATGTGGTTGAGAAAATAAATAAAACGATTTAAATCAAGTCTTCGCTCTACCCTGCTTACCTGTCGAATGACTAAACCTACACATCTGTGCACGAGGAAATCTTGATTTCCGCACCATTGGACATATATCACCTTCAAAAACCTGTATAACCAGTTTATTCATTCACACAACGATAATAAATACATTCACCATAATCCTTGCCATCATAATTATATGTGTAAGAGGAGAGTCATTTATCAAATGTATTAGAAGACAAGTAGCACTTTAAAGTCACAGTTCGCGGAATAGATCGTTGTTTTGCATATAAATTGTATAGCGAGAAATGAACTTTACATAAATTCATTGAAATATATTGTTATTGAAGTTGACGTCGAAAACCTGGTCACAGTCGGGTTTGAATCGATAAAATAATATATAAATGATCATAAATACATGCAATAGGCGAAAATCATTGCAACGTCGCTAGTTATTCAAATTATTTCTATAATTTTGCTTTCGCTAAACATTATTAGCGTATGAAAGATAAATACATAGATTCAGCAAAAACGTAGCGGTGCAACTCAGTTTCCGTCTGTAACAGATGTATTCGCAATTGTTCTTACCTTCTCTGCGCTAAATTCGCATTATATACACGTTAAGATTAAAACAACAATAACAACAACAACATCAACAACAACATGTGAATTATTAAAGTAAGAATGTAATAGGAGACAAGTAACATTAAAAAAAAGAGACACTAAATAAGAAAGACCAAGATAAAATAAAATGAGTAGCTTTTATAGCTTTTCATTACACCATACACCAAAACAACGATCTATTCCGCGAACTGGGACTTTAAAGTGCTACTTGTCTCCTAATACATTCTAACTTCAATTGTATACATGTTGCTGTTGTTGCCATTAATTATGTTTAACTGATTAATGTCAAGATATATTACTAGATATAACATTTTTTACAAAATCCTGCGAACACGATATTTAAGTAACAAATTAAATGTATGCATGTGTATATGATTCAATTCCTAGAATGTTCCAGGCTACGACTTTTTTGTCCTTTTACATAACAAAGAATAACAAAAATAATACACACGGCTGATACTATCAAACATTCCATTCAAAAAGGTGTTGTATGCAATCGTATCGTCTACCTATACGACGTGGACAAAAACGTGAATATATTTTTTTGAGTATAATACAATACGTTTAATGGTCATCTTTCAGATGGCTATGAAAACAAGTATTCTCTAACAAATCGAAATGAATTCGTGAACAACATTACAGGGTCGAACCAGCGACATAAAGATCACTACATATGACACAGAGAATACAGAATTATAACAAGTTATTTGTAACAAAAATAAAATTAATGTTTTACTTAATTCAATACTTGTTTTATACAAATATTTCTAATGCTGGTTTTAAATATAGAAGCAGCTTGTATTAGATAAAACATTGACTTGTGTATACTCCATGCATTTGTTTAAACATTACCTTTTCGTGTTTCACCGTATAAACATATGAACACTTTTTAAAGTTATTGAAAACATGAAAGTTGAGTGCATTTTTTTACAAAATGCATTTTGGTTTAGAAATATTTCTTAACGAACAAGGTACTCATCAATATTTGTATTCTGCTAATATATGCAAAAATAAACAGTCCTTGAATAACGCATTTCACGTCCAAACGTATTAAAAGTAATTTGGGTTGAATTCGACATTTTAAAAATATACCAATATGAAAACAACTTATTAATTTAGTTCACAGAAACTTGATGAATATTTATCCATATGCCATGTGCTAATAAACTAAAATAAATAAATAAATAAATAAATAAATATATATATATATATATATATATATATATATATATATATATATATATATATATATATATATATATATATATATATATATATATATATATATATCTATATATATATATATATATATATATATATGTGTGTGTGTGTGTGTCATAGGCTACAGAAATCAGTACAAACGACAAAAAATCACATTTTCGTTTTTTGTCATTTTTTAAAAGATGAATGCAAACATAAGTCAAATCCAAAGTTTTCGGTTTCTATCTATAATAATTTTTGAGATATTGAGTTTTGAACACATGCACCCTTATACGATCTTATAGCTAAAGAATGGTTTTCTATATCAATTGACATTGACAACAAACTCTTTTGTACATGCATTATACATGTATTTACCGTATAGCATTCACACATAGATTCAATGCATTAGCTAAACTGACCATGTTTTTCATAATTTTATGTGCAAACAAAAACAATCATTTGACTACAGTGGTTGCTATGGTAACGAATTTACATAAAATACATGATTTTCATTAAAATTGTCTAAATATCAGGAAAAAAACTAAATATTTACGTTTTCGTCAAATATATGATAAAACTGCTTACAGTCAATAATCTTTATTTAGACATGATATTTATTAACTACATAGTAACAAAAAAGAATCTAAGAAAATAGGTTGAGCCATAGTGCAACATGTCCTTTTTTATAGAAAAGATCCACACATTTTACAGTGTATTGATTTCAATCCATTACAGATTTCGCACAATGTAAACATCATACATGTAATTTAAAAGTGCCATTCATATATGCTGGTAAAAAATTTAATGTACAGACATTTTGCAGATGGTGACCATTGTTACCATGGCAACAACTAGATAAAATATCGATTTTTGACGATGCTGGAACAGCATCGTCCAAGGTATCATAACCATCTAAAAAAAAATTCACAATGGCGATCTATGTAAAAGACCGAGCCAGTCCGATTGAGATAACTCGATTTTTCAGTTACTTCCCTTTTGCATTCGCCACTGCGTAGGAGATTGCTCGTCATTGATAACATTCTCCTAGCATAGTTGTCGTTTGTGTTTCAACATTCAACAATGGCCGCCACCATGAGAGTCTCGATTCAAAACTTTCTTACTGCATAAATTGGCTTGTTTCGCTATTTAGAAGCTGTCATTTAGGATATATGAATTATTTATTCACTAAATCTCCGCTTATGACAACAATAGTTGGAATTTGAAGGATATATACTCGATGTGAATGAAGAACTTCCTGGATCGTAACAGCTTGACACGGCAAAACTGGCATACTGGTATTTTTAGTTATCAATATAAGTCACATTGTGCTTTATAAATTGTATTCGAGCATTTTGCGACTTATTGAATGACTATGATACCCGATATCAACATGTCATCGGGGATTTGCAGATCACCAAGCTGTCATGAAATTCAACATTGATTTCAAACTCTTTACAGGTTTGTATACTCTTTCTTAGTGTTAGTACTTTTAATCATTTTAAAGTTAAATGAACTGTGTCACAGTAAAAGAGACATTAAGGCGATTGTGGCTAGTTTGGATCTAGATCAGCCTGCAGTCGCTTGAAAGCTGTTTGCTTAAAAGCGTTTTTCTGACAAATAACAAATAATTTAATTGGATACTGATTTGACTGCGCTTTTCCTGTGACCTGGCTCAAATAATAGAATTGTCATTAATCAAATTATTTATTTCGAACATTAATCAATTGTTTATCTTGTCCCTCGGGATCAATGACTCCAGCACTTTCCTGTTGAGAATTGAATACTGCTAAAGGCGATGCTAGGGGGCGTGAGAGATGTTGCACCTTCCAGTATCGCTGGATTGTTCATTGTCGGCTCGGGTACTACGTACATGTACCCCGGGAACTCTTAAGTATACTTACATGTATCCCGGGTACGGTAAATATACTAAAATGTACCCGGGAATTTTAACCCTAAATCAGTCGTTGTCGACTATTTTTTGTAATAATTATATATACACATCAGGGCTTAACACTAACTTTTTTTAACTAGCCCGTTCGGGCTAGTAAATGCAGAACCTACAAGCCCTGACCAATCTATCATGTGCCCTGACCCAGGTATTATATAAACCTTTATATTTATCATTCAACTTGTATTTTCTTGTGCTTGGAGATGCGCAATTATGATTAAATTATTCTTATTAGCTTGCCTTTCTAATGCTATTGAATTCAATATTCATCTATTTAAGACATCTATTTGTAATCTTTACGCCATTTCTGGAGAAATTTGTTTTTTTATTTCCTCATACTTTCTCTTACTTTCCTCCTTCCCTTTTCTTTTCGTATCCGAGGAACCCCCATCCCCACCCGTAAAGCCAAACTTAAACGACGACATGAACGTTAAAATCTTTTTTACATAGATTGCTGGGTTACCGTCTTACAAGAAATGGTAAGTGAATCTTAGCAAAATAACGTGTTACGGTAGTTGTAACAATTGTACAGGGTTAACTCTCTACTAAAAGCCGGGATCGACCATTAATATTAGTTTTGCTAATTAAATTGCGTAAAAAATATTGTCAAAACACTTCTTATCTAAATAAAGTCTCTATCTTCCTCTAAATGGATTTATTAATCGTCTAAAGGATTGAATAACTTTTCCATAATGACAACAAATTAAAATTATTTAAAAATGATAAATAACTTAGTATTAATTTTATAGTTACTTTGTGTTAATGTCGAGTTTTATACCTTCATCATTCCGGACGATCCTGGGCGATCCCGGGTTTGAGTTTCAAACGTATTTTCATTGAGAAAACACGTCACTTCGAGGAAACCAATCAAAAACCGTGTCTAGCGGCATTCCGTTTAAAAATAGGTACTGATGTGTTTTACTAGGAAAACCGCCGGGGATTTTCTGAATTGTCGGCCTCTTTTTGATTGCAATCAGGGGGTTCCGAATCTATTTCGAGATACGATCCGTTTGTTGTCTCCGAACTCACTCTGGGATTTAATTGTCATCTGATCGTACTGTATTAAGATTTTTGTATCTTTGAAAAGCTTATTTAAAACGCAGTTTATTGATATAGAACATATAATCCCGCCCAAAATACACACGACCGGTCGGGCATGTTCCTGGGACATTGGCTAGCCCGGACCAAGGTACAGGCAGTGAATGTCGTTTGGACGTGCCTTAGTGTTAAGCCCTGCACATTTATGTCAATTTTCTGTAGAATGACCTCTATATTATCGGAACACATTCTCAAAAAGCATGTTAATGCAGTGTTTTTTTAAGAGAAGTGTGTTTAAGATAATCGGTTGCGCGTTTTACGACATCGGATTTTGGGCGCGAATATAACTCGGGTACAGTCTAATATGGACCGAGTACAATTGCGTTTATTTACCGTACCTGGGGTACATGTAAGTATACTTAGAGTACCCAGGGTACATGTAAGTATACTTTAAAGTACCCGGGGTACATGTAAGTAACACCAGAGCCGACAATGACCAAGCGAGCTCCATTATCCCTCATGAACCGACTCAAAAAACCGAGTCGGCAATATTTGACTTAATTTTTGGTTTGGTTGCTCTCCAGGGATCGAAAATTTCAGAATCTTCCTAAAAGTCCTACGGGTTTGATCCCCAGAAGCGACATTGAAAACTAGCATACTTTGTTATCTAAAAGGCTGCTAAACCTGATATACAATGATAATGTGAATTTTCTCTCACATGATGTTCATCAGTCATATTATATAAAAAACTTACAGCAGTAGTGAACAACTGGACAATAATTAATGAACGCATCTTTCATTTGTCTTTGACACTTTTATTTTGACATGGCCTAGATTTAAATATGTGACTGGACTTTACCAGCACTCTTGTAACAGAGCTAAAGTTTAAATGTACCATTTAAGATCACCTTAATCCAGATTTGCTATTATAGACGTGTGGAAAGTTTTAAGGGTGTGACAAGTAAGCAAAAATTGGTCATTACCCAGAGGCCACAACTGATCTATGACTGTATTAAAACAAGAAAAATCAGTGCCTGATTTAGATTTCCTTAGATAGTTCAATAAAAACTAATTTCATAAGCCTGGTAACAGTTTAACGGTTATGCTTCCAATTTGTCACACCAGGGCATTGAATTTGAAATCTAGGGCATGCATGGTCATTTCTTCATTCATGAAATCAGGACACAAAATTGTATTTAAAATCCTTAATTGACCTGGCTATAGTTCTCAGATTATTATAGGCTCAATCAGTATATTTATATCATTATTTATACTTTGTGTATTGTAAACATATACACAATCATGCAGTTACATGATAGCAATAAATAATATCAAAGCTACCCATAATATAAAGGTCATTGACAAAGCCTATGGTCAAAATGTGAACACATTGAGTTTAATCGCCCTCTCGTGCCAGCAAAAACAACACGTTGACAGGTTGTCATTTTTGACAGTTCTACTTTAACTTTCATTTTGTGATATCAAACTATTAACAATTATGTGGCTGAGAAAAATATCGCCATTGCTTTTTATGCCCCCGGTAGGGTGGCCTATATCAGTTGAACTGTCAGTCAGTCAGTCAGTGTGTCAGACTGTCCGTCCGTCCGAAAACTTTAATGGCCATAACTTTTTTAATGTTGAACATAGCAACTTGATATTTGGCATACATGTGCATCTCATGGAGCTGCACATTTTCAGTTGTGAAAGGTGAAATGTCAAATATAAAGCGTCTGTCTGTCTGTCCAAAAACTTTAACATTGACCATTACTTTTTCAATAGTGGCGTGCATGCGTATCTCATAGAGCTGCACATATTGATTGGTGAAAGGTCAAGGTCATCCTTCAAGGTCAAGGTCAAAGGTCAAATTTTGCAATATTGAAGATAGCAACTCCATATTCGGCATGCATGTGTATGTCATGGAGCTGCACATTTTGAGTTGTGAAAGGTCAAGGTCATCCTTAAGGTCAAAGGTAAAATATATGGCTTCAAAGCTGCGAAGCAGGGGGCATTGTGTTTCACAAACACAGCTCTTGTTTAATATATTTTCTGCACATTTCTTCAAAAAACTTACACCAATACACGATTTTCTTCGTTAATTCAATCATTCTTGACAGACTTGTGTACATATTTCGCTTACATTTTGACGCGCGTAGGTAGGACCGCATTACCGCTTCCGAAATGTGTATTAATACTATTGCCTTCGAGGAACTTATCTGATGTTTGACGTAAAGGGCCGAAAATGTGCGAGTGTGGGTCAAGTTCCCCACAAGTACTACTTTCCCGTTCCCCCAATTTTTTTTCCGTACCTAAAATTTTTCGTACCAAATTTTTTTTTCGTAGCCAATTTTTTGTTCGTACCCATATACGATATATATATATCCATCTATATTAAATAATTAACTGAAATTATTGGCATATATTAACTTCGAACAATTTTGACACTGTTGAACAGCGATATTTGCATGCATTAATGATCTCACAAAAGTCATATGTGACATATAAAGTCATACACCGGCATATACACATAGAAATTGTTTCTCAAACAAAAAACACATTTTAACTGTAAAGAGAGGAACAAATAAATGAGTTCGTCTCATTATGAAGACGAGTGTAAAACAATTGCTTTTTTGTACAACATATGGTAAAGAAAATACATGAATAGGTAAAAAACTACACGTTTTATGCACACTTCGGTACCAGCACCGTAGATTGTAAAGCATTTGATAAAGTTTTTATTTTCAAATTGATGTACTAATTTATGTATTTTATTACACAATGGCATTGACCCTTTAATAATATTCTAGAAAGTTTTACTATGATATTGTATTTAAATGATGTGCAATTAATGTTAAAATTAAACGATAAAGTATAACTTAAAAAATATATCATTCGTAATAATTTCTAAAGAATCTTGTGTAAGCTTAATATATTTAAGTCTACCAATACAGTAACGATAAGGGAATTGTCACACATCGATTTTGAAGATGTAGTAGTTTTCAATTCTTTTAGACACATTTACCAATGTTTTCGGTCCACAGTATCATTCATTTCATTATTTTATAATCTCATTACGCGTTTCTTCGTCAGTTACATGTTTAACGTCAAGATCTATTGCCCCTTCGTTAATTATACTGAAAATTTCTTCAGGATCCTACCTCTCATTTTCATTTATATGGTTATACACTTCTGTACTTTCTGAAACACTTCTTTCGTTCCTTGGGTTCATTGAATCAAGTTCAAATGACCTGTTAAAAGAGTCTGAATTCTGATTGGTCGAATTTGTAGGCTGACTGAGTCCACCATTTTGAAAAGAACTGCTCATGTGCTGAGGTTGCTTTTTCTTTTTTGGCATTGATAGACTTATTCGTTGCCAAAACTTATCGACCTTCTTGGACTGATCTCCCGGCCACTCGATGTATGTGACTGAAAAAAGAATACACTGTTTGCGAGAGGTATAACTGTATTATGTAACAAAGAAAGTGTCTGAAGCGTGCACAGTCGCGCGTTTTATGAATATGTCTTGACTTACACACCGTTATTGAATAAAACTGAACAACAACAAATAGATTTTCAGTAAATAAATTATTAAATACAAATAATTGTAATAATGTATATACAAAATAATAACGTGGCCCACAGTTAAAGCCATAGCTTTCCGATGTATTTTTTTCATCAAATCAAGAAAATTGAAACTTAAATATATGATATCGCTTAAGTCATTTGATGTAATAGCCACTTTATTCAGATTATAATCTTAAAAGTAGTTACATACCCAAAACATTGATAAATAAGTTAATACACTAAATGCATGATGTCGTCTTGAATTATGTCTTTTAATCACTTCAATATAAAACACGCACGTTAACATCGACCCGGGCAAACATGCAGTAATGAAGCAACTTACCAGAGTCTAGAATACTTTTTAGGTTGGGGTCCATGGTGTCCTTGTGGGACGAGATATCTTCAAGAAGAATAGGGATAATCTTGTTCTTGCGCTCGAGCATCTTCTGCTGTGCCAACTGCCACTCCATCTTGGTAAAGTTACTCGTGAGATAGTGAGGAGAGACGACAAGGATCGTGCGACGACTGTTCTCCACAGCGTAGATGATGTTGTTGGTGATCTCTGATATTAACAAACAAAATAATTCAGCTGGGTGTTTAGAAATTAACAATATAAATGGTAAGAAATTTAATAGCTGCATGAACCAGCAATTTTATGAATGAATTACAAATTTTAAGTTTGTTTTGTTTCACTATGGAATATTACTTATGAGCTTTCTTATGCAGTTGTGCATTCCGTGCCAAGTTGCAACATAAAACCATGTCTATGATGATCATGTGCTATCATTTCTTTAACATTAAACTAGGCTTCAAATGTAAACAATACATTCAACAACTAGCAGTGTTAATGCATTTATTAAAATAAAATGTTAAATGATCGGCAATAACGCTTAACTGTATTTATAAATGGAATCATAGAGTTACAATATGGTGGTTCATCTTCTTTGTTGCATCTATTTGGGCCTTTAAGCTTGTCAAATATAGATCTAAGCTTGTGTGATGCTGCATTCATCAAAGATGAAACCATTTTTTTTTAACTCCGGGGTAAATGATCTCTTTTAAAGGTTCTTATATTTGTGATGCCTGTACTTATATGAACACGCGAATACATATGGGCCGTGCTATGTGAAAAGGGATTTAACGCATGCGCAAAAATGTCGTCCCTAGATAAGCATGTGCAGTCCGCACAGGCTAATCAGGGATGACACTTTCTGCCTAAACTTGATGTTTGGTAAGAAGAGACTTTCTTTTAACAGAACATATTATAAAAGCGGAAAGTGTCGCCCCTCATAAGCCTGTGCGGACTGCACATGCTAATCTGGGACGACACGTTACGCGCATCCATTAAACCTCCTTTTCACAAACCACGTCATACTAGATTCACCATTAGAGATTCGTAGGCTTATCATTGAATTGTTTAGGCAATATAAACTGAAGCAAACACATTTATTAAAAGTGCGTAAATATTGACGAAGAAAGCCCGAATGCTCAATAAGTTGAACTGACTGAACGAAATGTAATGTTATGACATGTCTCTAAAAGATAAATAAATAACAGTATACGAAGAAAATGACACAGTCATTGAAATTAAAGACGTATTTACTGAAAATATTCTTAACCTGTAGGCTTTGATTGAGCGCCCTGATGGCGGTCAATTTGGAATAAGATCTCAAATTCGTCTCTAGTTTGAATATTTATTTTAAAAAATTATACAATTTTGGAACAAATAAGGATGGTTTAACGTATATAAAAATCTATTTTTTGTTGTGATTTGCATTCCGTTGTGTGTGTTTAATTTAAATTTATTTGTTAGCTTTAACTCACCTTTATTAAACTTTTCCCCTATCGGGTTGGTTCCAGTCGCATTAGTATGAAAGCTAGGTAAACCTATTGCAAGTCTAACTGGCCTAAAAAGTGAAACCGGTAACAAAAAGGGCTCAATTAGCGACACAGCAAAAATGCAATCAACATACTTTATGGTAAAAGTATTTTCTTTTGTGCATCTGACATAGTATATAGTATAAAGAAATAAACATGTTTTGATTAGTAAGTGTGAAGTTTTACAATTAGGGTTTGTGTATTATATTGACTATAATTAGATGGTGAATGCATATTTTTCGTTTACTCTAGAAAATGACGCGTTGTTTAATGATAACATCGTTTGAATGTGTTGTTGTAATTCACGCGACATCACCTTACGGACAATGACGTGTGACAAAAATCTTTCGTTGCTAGTTATGCTCATTCAGCACTCAGGATTTGTGTTTGTTAAATTGTATATACAACGTTTCTCTACGTACAGCGTTTTGCTAAGCTTTCCAAAACATTTTCAATAAATGGATTTGATCGAAATATATTTTGTGTAAGTTGTACGTCATTGTTTCTAGGTCAGATGGTCAAAATCGATGTTTGTGTGTTCATTTCAAAGACTCTTCATCTGCGTTAAGATTTTTCGGCGTAGCTTTTTAACGTCACTTTTGACCTTAGGTGACCTTTAATCATGACCAGTAAAATTCATATAAAAATTCCCGCGGCTAGACACGAATTAAAACACTTCATTTATTCCATTGGCTGATTTGAACATACCACCGGAACATTGGAAACAGGACCGCGTATTTTGTAACACTGTTTTACTGCGTGTTCAGCATGAAACAAATTTATCTTTTATGCAAATGCTTGATAGATAGAGAAGTTTTACACTCAACTCTTGACATCAATACAGTTTGTGCGTGCACGTTTTATTTTCAGAGGATTGCTAGCGCCAAAGCGTTTGTTCTTAAAGGCTATGTTCTCATATTTAGTTATTACTTCCATATTGCTGTCTGTGTACTGGGTATATTTTTGTATTTCCAGCAGTTGAAGCATGGCCCCACTTTGATGCATTGCATTCAAACCCGCAAGGTATCAGGGTCAGTTCAGGGCCAGTAAAATAATCGTTATATAATAGAGGGCGCTATCGCGTGAACTAGGTGAACTGGAATTTTCTTTAGACCAGAAAGATGTTCAATGAAGATATTCAGCGATATAATTATAGTATGTCAATAATAGATTCTTCATGTGTTTTCAACAATACAATGATAAATATTATTTTTGATTTATTTAACAATAATTATTCCACCATATTGACTAATGTATTAAGCATGAGCGCGATGATTCTCGATACTGTTAATAATCGAATCAGATAGCTATGCCCGACAAAGCACTAGAACAGGTTTGTTCGAAGAACGCGCGTAAGAATATTTAATATATGAACGGATACTTCGCTAGTGACCGGTTGACTCATATGTTTTAATTCCACGTCCATTCTTCTTTTGGTTTTCTGTTTTGTATCTATAGATTTATGACATTATGTAATAATGTAAAATAAGCTGCGAAAATTCCGCCTAACATCCCGTACTTCGTGTGATGCAGCTAAGAACTGCACAGAAAAAGACATTCACTATCTTTGATCTCATTCACAATAAATGCCGTATATCTTTTTTTAAAGATATTTCTTGTTTTAACAACTCTGTTTATATATATTCAATATCTAGCGCTGAATGAAATAGTAGCGTTAGTATTGCAATAATTGCAGAACATTATTCGTATGAAATCCTGGATCTTGATTGCAAATGACTGCGTTTAGTTTTTCAGAAGAATGTAGCGTTTTATGTTAACAACATATCCTTAACATAGAAACAAATAACAACTATGCAGTATATCATTAGTCGTTGATCCTGTATAAATCTAATTGTATTTGCTCTTAGCATCTGACGAAAAGGCAATCGCTAACGTCCTAATGCGCGTAAAACTTGTCTATCTTGTTATCGTTAATTTCTACAATATGCATATTTTCACAATATGTAAACCTAATAATTTTTACAAACTCAATTATGTTTTGAAACGAATGTAAATGAGAAACGTAAACATTTTTTTGTCGGGGGATGACGATGACGCCTAGCTCAATTTGGTTTTACCTGTGTATAAATATAAACTGTTAAATGGCGCCCCTATGATACTTTGCACCAATGATTTTGTTTATAAATGGACAGCTATGTATAAGCTAGACCAAATGATTCACTATCATAAATCAGCAAACAATGTTTCGCATAATGTGAATGAGAAACGTCATCACCTCGTTCATAACATGAAAGGCATTGACATCAGAATATTTAGTCCAAATCAGGCATATAACTTTAACAGTTTGACATTAATATTTGTATTTGGGACAGAACTGATTATGAAAAGTAAGTATTTATAGTAACTTGACATTTTAAAATCATAACTCTAGAGTTTATATGTCAAAGGCGGTAGTATATGCAAATAACGTTTCACTCCGAGGAACGATAATAAACCTGTACATTGATTTCAGGGGTGTTGGGGCAGTTTATTTAACGGAGCATATATGTATAGCAACACTGATGATGCTTTTATCACAATTCACTACTAACGCAATTGTGAGTGTCTCGATCCCAAGTGGGGTTAACTTTTTTTTCTTTTTTTTTCTTTCTTAAAATTCATGCATGTTTTATACTGGATCTCTTTAGTCCTGTTGTTAACATTTATAAATTTAAAGCATTTCATTACAAACTTCAAAACATGCCGAAATCTGTGAACAAGTACATGATACTTATTAATGATTAAGGTTGAGTTTGATACAGTATGGTCTTATGTTTGTGATAAAATAATGTTTTTTTTATGAATGTCTTTTGGTAAGCTGTTGTGATCCCAGTTAAGATTGTAAACAATATCTAATGTTTATGCATATTTCTAACAATCTATGTACAGGTACCTTGGTTTTGCCTAATTGCTGTATTTTATGAAAATTGACGTATACGGAAGTGATTGTTAAAACAAAAAATCTCTGTTAAAAGTAAAAAAAAAAACACTTTTTTATTAGTTTTTTATGATGACAATACGTAGATGAACATATTTAAGCAGTTTCGCAGAATTCTATTCGACAGAAAAAAAATTAATTCTATTTATGTGGTTACAATAGTAATCAAAATGGCTTTTTTGGGGGTGACATTAAAATTATAAAAAATAAATATCTTAGAATTTAACTTGTATGCTCCATTTTATTGGTGGTTTGTGGTTAAATTACATGGTATATGGTGTATCTTAGCTAAATAATATCTACATGTTTCATAGGTCATTAATTATGTTTACGCAATTAAATTTATGTGCTAAAAAAAATTTGGCCTAAATCTATTAGATGGAAAAAATCAGCAAAACTGCAGCAACACCCCTTTAGAACGAAATAATTCGTTGAAGTGTAGAAGCTGTTAACAATAATAAAACTGTAATGAAACCATTATTCGGCTAGTTGTATTGCAATTATGGTTTTATGTTAAACTGAGAACTGCATGAGACTTGGCTGCTACAGGTTGCGATGAAATAAATTTTGAGTTATAAACAATCTTGATACAAGAAGCTACCGGGAATTTTAGCGTACAAATATATTTAATCGTTCAATTTCTTAATATGTCATCTCAGGACGATATGATCCGGTGTAATTCGGATAAACAATTAAAATTATCTGACAGGCAATCAATCATTTATTTAGAAAAATGCTACTTTATAAAAATTGGCTCATTTCATATGGCTAGTTCCATTGTTAGACGACTTGTCTCTTTGACATATCATATTTAAGAAGTCCAAGTGGAATAATTAGAAACAAAAATCGTTTGACCCTGTTATTGACACAGCATGAACACAATAGTGGTTAAACCATTAATTGTACTGTCAGAAAGATTGTCTTACCATTTCCCGGAATAAAGTCTTTATAGTGAATGTTTACGTTGAAACCCATTTCTCGCGTTAGTTTTGGGAATAACGTATGGATGACGTAATCTTCATCCGGGGTATTGGAACGGTACGAGATGAAAGCGTCCCATTGACGTTCGTCTGTCAGAGAAATATAAAAAAAAGTCATGGTTGAAAACAGCCGACTAGCATAACATCGATATCCTTAATTCTTAACATCGAGTCCTGATCGGTTCGAGAATTTATATCAGAAATAAGATATCTTCAACTACAAACGTTTTACATCTTCAGTTAATGAAAACAAGTCTAATAGTTTCTTTTAAGTCATTTCTAAAGGATAGTTTGTATTCACGCCAAGTTTCAGTAAATTACCGTCATCTTCATACGCTTTAAATAATCTGACAGCCTTCAGAACCACGATGACGCGCTGTTTCCATAGATATATAAGCAACAGTGACGTAAGCAGCGTCATCACGAGGATTGGGATCAGTATGACAAGCAGATAGAACCACCACACTACCTTCTGTCCTTCTGGAAAAAAGATCGTATAAAAGCTCACTATTTCTTAAACATCAAACCCCAGTTTCTCAAAAAATGTATCAAACCGGATTTAAGAACAATTTCCCTGCGTAAAGTTTTATTTGATTTATATTCCTATTTAAAAGTTTGTAGAGTTTAGAATATAATATTAACAATACTACGTACGTTTTTTTTAAATATTCTGTTTAATAAAAGCTTGTTAAATGCTCAAAAATAAACTTTTTCATACTATTGAAATACGTAAACAGTGATTGTTCTATTGTAATGAGGGAAGTCGTCGACTCTGCTTTTCCAAACATGTAGAAAGTTATTAAAACAACAGCTACCCCTTGAGACGTGACTAGTTTTGACCACAGATGTATGGCTTTGAAACATTTCATGAATGTCAATTTTACATGTTTATACCAAATACTAGAACTAGAAATATTAGAAATTTTGGACTTGGCTTTAAGAAATCTGGCTGATGAGACTATGGAAATCTTTGATACATTCCAAAGGAAAAAATATAAACATAAACAAACTATTCTCCTAGTTAAACACACGGCACGCAAACATTAAATGCACCCAATGTTCGTGTGAAACACATGGGATCACATGTTAATGATTTTTAGAAGCATAACATGAAGAATTAATTACACCAATAATGACACACACAATATATATAGTATTATATTGAGCCTGCATCTAAACCTTAATGAGCGTCAGATGCCTTCTTAAAGGCATTTCTTGCATACATCATTTCGGTCTTTAATTTGGTTTAATAGTTTCCAATTGGAAAGAACACTTGCGAAATTTCATTTTTAAGAACAAATATTAACTAAATACAAACTTAGCAGTTAATACAGCTGAAGTTTCGCTTGAAAATCGTGTTATTAGATTGAAAGGGCGTTTCAAAATTGCTGACTGAAAACGATAACCGCATTTTAAGATAATTCTTTTTCAAAATGGGTATATATTGCGTGCGTTCAATGGGTGTAAATTTAACTGATACGACAGTTGTACAAAGAGGAAGTAGAAAGGGGAAGTTAGAATATGTATTAACCTATCAAAACCATTTTGAAATATCCTATTGATAAATTGTATATTTACAACTTCAGTGTTAACAATTAACGTATTCGTGCAGGATGTGGTTATTTGATCGGGACCGTTTGACAGTTCAAGTAGCATACGTAAGAGAACCATGTAATCGGAGTTGTTATAAAGTTTTTCCCAACTTAACTTTGTTATTTGAAATATAGATAACTAAAGACCTTTAGTTGAATAGGGCGTGTTTATTGTAACTACTTAGGTCATAAATTTACATCTTACACTAGATTACAATCAAGTGATAAACAAATTAACATGAGAACAGAGATTATTTATATTTTATATGATACCTTTCTCTTTTTTCTGGTTAATAATATTCCTATATTATATGAAATTTATATTTCACAAGAAGTTCGATACGCCTGGGCTTTTTTCTGGGTTAAGGCTATCATTATACGTCATTTTGCACTAAATAAACAATTATTTAAGCATGGTGTTTCAAACCATGATATTTGTAATAAATGTACATAATTCTATAATAAATATGGTAGTTAGTTTTCAAATACACTGTGTAATTAAAATGACAAAGTGTTCGAGCTCCCTCAGTTCCTGTATAACCCGATAGTAAATGGCCAGGTAATCTCAACACGGGCATAATTTGTATAACTTTAAGTTGCCTTACATAATATATTACAAATATATTATAAAGGTTGGAAAAGTTACGCAACGTTTTAAATGATAAATATAGGTTGGATACTATTGCACCATTAGGATAAATGTCTGCAATTTTGATGAGCAACCATTAAAAGTGGAAAATATCGCCTTCGGTAAAATTGTATCAATAAAAACATGGACAGGTATGTGAACAGGCAGGCAGAGAAATTAACAGACGTCCATGGTTATCAATGGTGATTCGAGTAATCCCCATTTATTTCGTAGAGGGCGTATGATTTTAAGTTAAAGATTAAAGGGCCTTGTGACGTTTTGGTAAATTGACAAAATTACAAAAAATGTTTCAGATTCGCAAATTTTCGTTGTAGTTGAGATCCGTTGCAGTTATTAAATTTTGTGAAACTATGAGGATTCCTTATATAAAGTATAAAAAACTTAACTCAGTGTATGAGCACGGATGGCCGAGTGGTCTAAGCGATAGGCTTTTACTCCAGGAATCAGCGGTTCGAGCCCAGTTAAGGGTTTTTGTTTCCTTTCTTTAATTGTATTTTTTTAATGGAGCATTTTATATCCAATATTGAAATTAATCAATATAAAACATTTAATGACAATCTTCAATACATTTCAAAATCTGTGAAAAGGCCCATTCACAACCACCGTCTAAATGTTTTGAACATATTTCTGAACTTTAAGATACTTTCCCTCCTCATTAATATTTGGAGCATGAATATGGGCAGACGGTTGCTATTTAAACAAATGAACTTCTTAAAGGAAGATTGCGCCCTATACATATTAAATGTTCCTTTGATATAGTTATATAATTTTAAGTTATGTCCACCATGCTGACCTTAGTAAATGTGTTGTAATAAAGTATTGTTTATAAATATTTGATATAATTTACAAGAGTAATGTACCAATTATTATCACGAAAATATATTTATTAAACTGTTTGACATTATAATTGTATTGGTAATATTCTTATGGATAAAGATTTGCTCTATTTTATTTTTCATACAAACAGCTTCTAGTTCTGCCAAGAAAAGGGCGACACCAAGTTTAGCGCATGCACACTAAAAGGACATCCTATTGTATTTACATTTCGCAGTTGGTACGTTATGCCAGAGCATGTTCATGTACCAAAGATTTTAATGATCGTTACGTATTAACGAAGAAATTGCTAAAACAAATTTTCTTGTATCATAACCTAAGAACTTAATTCTCTAAATTTCACTCAAAAGTATGGTGATTTAATTTCGAAATATAATGTTTTTTTCAAATGGCATTTAACTAATGGAATTTCCTACCGATCATCTTATGGAGATGTTATGAAGCGTGTTCGCAAATTAAAATATCTTCATGAAAATGTTTATATAAACTTTTCAATTGAATTAACTCATGTTTATCAAAAGGATATGATGTCAACGTACTTAAAACCATATGATTGTTTATTTCGATTCACTATAACTTTCTTCTCTTAAAATTTGGAATCATTAATGGATCATTAATGGATTGACCACTGTTTATGTTTGATTCTTAAATATTATATCACCTAAGCTGGTTTTATTCGTAATTCAATTTTACAGTACCGCTCCTTTAATACTTTTTATTGAACAGTACTGCCCCGGATTTTTTCACGTCATCGTGCCATCGCTTCTCAATTGCTTCATACGATACACTTACACTGTCCTTGGCGTCAGTGACTTTTTTTACGTCATCACTTTTATATTGCATCATACGACACCCTTCCACTGTTTTTATCAACATGCATAGGTCATTGGGTTTATAGCGTTCATTTTTATCATATTTTCGCTCTGACAGGCGTTCCTTGTTTGATTTATTTTTTAGCACTCGAATAAACAACCAAGCTATGTAATATGGATCTTTTAAACCCATTATTGCTGCTTCTTCTTGTATTTGCGCTAAGATGATCTGAAATATTAACTTTATGATTCTATTTTCTTAAATCTTTTTCTTAAAAGAAGGGATATAGTTGACAATTGTTCGTAGTTGCAATGCTATGAGATTAAATTTTATTTACACTTATATGTATCATAAATATTGCTGGGCCAAGTGTGAGGTTGAGCGCTCTAAAACCGATTTAAACCCTCAATGCTTTGCATTGACCGTTCCAAGGCGGTGACCTCAGGTTTATTATTATATATGTTTATGTTGTTTTGTATTGTGCTGTTTTGTACTGTTTTGGCGATTGGTCACTTGCCTTAAATAAATGAACAACTAATTGTATTTAATGAGAATGCAATACTGCTCTAGCAGCAGGAGTTTCACTTCCTTATAATGATACAATAAAACATCGGAAGATCAAAACGGTCCTGGAATAGAATCAATTACTAGTATACGGGGTATATTCTATAAGCTAGCGTCTGAAGCTTATCTTAGAATCAAGATAGCCAACTACATTAGGTAACAACATAAGAAACAATTAACGAACGAAAACTTCGAGCGTGCGGTAATTTCACCGAACTGACGCGCTACCGAAGGGACAACATCGGACATCTAAAATATTTTTTTGCAAACACTACCCGAGTTGATGTGACTTTTGATAGATACTTGGGAACAGTATATCACACACGATGACAATAAAGCAGACTCGGCTGAATTACTCTTAAACTAATTGCTAAAACAACATTGTTTTCTTTTCATTTAGGTAACGTAATTTACAAAGTTAGGAACATTCACTTACGATACAACAGAGAAATACTCTTTTCATCATCAAAGTATCCGTCTCTCATTGAAAAGTTACTTACAAATGTATAATACATGGATCTTTGGTTGGTTTCAACATACACTGCAATTTACGTTCCAAACGGGTTATAAAAGTGCACTTGATTACCTTTGACCTACTTATGAAAAGCCAAAATCATTTTAAAATGAGATAACCATTCAAGTATCAAAAATAAGTCAGTTCAGGAGTAAAATCAGTAAAAGTATCTGATACTTCACAATTTTTGCAATGTTACCTCAATTTTTAAAGCAGAATGCACTCATTTACCTTTTGACCTTATTACAGGGTCGTAAAGCACCCCAGAAGGTGACATCCCCTCCATATATTTGCAATCATTATAACATAAAAAAAAAGCCATGCCTAAAAAATGCCATCAGATGTCAGATTTCAGAAAATTTTAGGCCAACTAACAAACCCTTTCATTTTATTTGAATTAGGGAAAGATCTAGAGATAATAGTGACATTCCAAGCGCAAAAAGGCTAATAGTGTGCAGCCCTAAACACCCAAGTCAATAAAATTGGCACCATCACCAAAATATTAAGCAGCTGCTGCTTTCGACGAAGTTCGTGGGAAAAAGAAAAGGAAGAAAATGCCATAGATCGCGACAGATATAATGGAGCGCTGTGACAAAAGAAGGGAGTTGAGGCATAAGTACGTCAACTTACACTGTAGGACCGAATACCAGAAATCGAACAGGGAGATGCGGAAGAGGATGAAAATAAAGGGGGAGTGGATTTAGGACACATAAAAAATATTTAAAAAGAGATGACAAGCGGTGTAATAAGACAGTCTTCATTACCCCACCCTCAAGACCTTCACGATACCAGTCAGCATAAGGCAAATGTTATAGCAGTAGCTAACGGGAACCTCCTTACCGAGAGTACCGCTTTAGTGAAAAGTTGGCGAAATACTGCATTGACCTCTTTAATTAACCTTTTCAATCAGAGCTCCTTCAAAACGATAAAATACTAGAAGCCTATACTTAAGGCAGAGGTGAAAGAGGCAGTGTGCAGTCTGAAAGTAGGTAAATCTTGGTAGGGAAGTTGACAACGATTCTTAAGAGAGACAAATACTGCAGATATGACAGCACTATACCATAAGATCTGGGAGGAAAGGATGCGGCCCAATCATTGGACACAGTCTGTTGTCATCCCCCTACCGAAAACGGATAACTTCAAACTTTGCCAGAATAACCGCATAATCACCTTTATCAGCCATTCCAGCGAAATCATGTTACGAATCATCGTCAACTGATTTTAAGGCTAGGCTGAGGTACTGCTGCCGTATGGACAAGCTGAGTTAAAAGCTTGACATTCATAGTGGAACATATCTTCAACTACAGATTCGTCATTGAAACAAACACGCAACACTTGCGTAAGCTTCTTCCATAACTTAATGGACTATCAGAAAGCGACCGCGTGTGGTATGATGATTCAAGACGGGTTCTGAGAGAAGTGAACTAGACGAAAGGTTGGTTCACGGCATCGCTTAACTCTTCGTTCACGCCATAAAAGCAGTAAGTGTCCATGAACAGAATGGTGACTTCTTCAGGACATCAATGGGCGTCCGTCATGGATGTCTGCTTTCAACTGTCCTATTTAACCTATTACATTTAGACGATAATGCAAGGGACACCCAAAGAGAACCACACCTTTGTCTCGATTGGTGACAGACCCATCTCAAACTTGAGATTTGCTAAAAGACTTCACCAACAGACTATAAGAAAGAGTATCAGCATACCGGATTTGTTGAATCGTGGTGAATCTATGCCGAAGCAAACATTTTGTAGTTTTTACATTTGTTGTTAAAGAGCGGCCAATTAAAAATCGGCATACTACAAACGACGCACAAAAATGTTATTTTTAATGCCTAGAATTCAATAAGTCTCATAAGGATTTTTTTAAAGAAAGTTTTTACTTGAAATCATTCAAATTCATCATTTTCAAATCATAAAAAGGCATGACGTCATTTCCTGTTTATTTGTTTGTTGACGTCAATATACAATTGTTTGTTGAATAATAGAAATAAAATGTAGAAAATTTGATAAAACAAACTTTGAAAAAGCCTATTTAGGCAAAATATATCAGAAAAGAGTGAAAATTGTTGTGTGTCAATAAAAACTTTGATTTTAGAAGCCGTTGTTAAAGTTTATTTAAAACGTTCAACAGCCACTTACTTCTACGAAACTGAGGAGCGTACTAACTTTTATGTTCATGTGTGTTTAAGTTACACTGAAGTTTATAAATGTGCGTGCAAATGAATCTTCTTTTGAATATAACTGTTTATATTTTATACACCATTCGTGGACCAATAAAATCAATAAATTACACAGATTTTTAAGTGTTTCACAGCGGAGAAAATTACTTTAAATAAGTCTGAAGGTTTATAATATTGTTCAGCAGTGTCATTGTATAAAATGTTGATATGAGGCTATGTCATAACAGTTTGAAAATAAAACATTATCGCGCATGTTAGACCTATTCGTACCTGGTGGATCGTACATCTCACACAGAGTCCCTTTGTAGTTCGTGTGACAGTAACACAGCTCCTTTTTTTGATTTTCGTGGTAATAGCACTGACCATGGTGGCCACAGTTCTTGCAACATTTGTGCTCACATCGCTGACTGGGTGATACACCTAAATCGCAAATACAATAAAATCTGTTCTCGGTTATTGAGCACGTCCCATATTTGCAATACGAAATATTCATGCATGACCGTTCTGCAACCGGTCTAAGGACGTAGCCGAGGCTACAGGCGTTCACGCTCCTAGTCCTTGTTTCGGTTGCGTCGGATACTGTCTCAGCGATCGGGTTCATAGTCCATGTTTCGGTTGGGATGCATGTCACGTTTCCATCGATATCAACACATGTGCTACCGTAACCGCAATGATCCGTACAAGAAATGCCACAATTTGTTCCCGTCCAGCCTTTGTCACAAATGCATGTTCCCGGATCAGAAGGACATGAGCCGTGATCGCACATGCAAAAAATGTGGTTTGCAGGAACATATATTAGGCCTATTTGTTCTTCATCTTTTGTGATTGAATACGTCATATTATTACAATTTTCTGATGTACAACTGCAAGTCAGTGAACAGTTATCCATTGTTACGCAATCTTGATTATCTTTACAAAAGTTAGGAGATGTAGAGCACGCATCGAATTGACATTGGGCGAAAACCCGGTTAGAAAAGATTTCGTAAGCTATGATATGTAACACCATCATGTGCATAGGTATCGCCATTGTTAATTACGTTTAAGTATTATACCATTCGCCGATTATTGGGGTAATGAATATTAAAAAAAAAGTTTTGTGCATGTATGCCTATCATTTTATGTTCATTATATGTTCATGATACTTGTATCCTGAATCACACACGTACGAATATTCTGTTCTTGTTGTATCTTCTATTGTATTTATTTTAAATAAAAAGGAAAGCATATACTAAAAACCAAAAAAGATCACTCGAGACAACGTGTCTAAGTTAAGTTATCAATTTAATTATTTACACAATTACAATAACAAACATTGAAGAAATATTCGATCTCAACGTTATTATTAAGTCAAGAATGAACACTAACATAACATTCTGTCAACATGCGATTGTAATTCTTCCAAATAAAACACCACTGTCAACATGTGATTTTAATCCTTCCAAAAAGAACGTCATAAATAAGCACAAGCGCTCTACATGTATCGCAATTATATGCGCTGTATTCCTATTTGTATGTTTAATAATTATTCTGCCATCCAATACAATGGATAAATTAGTCCAATACCAGATAGTGAGCAAAATAAAAGCAAAATAAAAAAAAACTATTTCGAACACGAGCTCAATTTAAGCCGGGTTTAAATTGTTTTGTTTCTCAGTTAAACATCACATTATTAAATATAAAAACCTTGAGAATCGCTCAAAGTAAGTATTCCAGAAAATCTACGTGCTTTTCATTACAGATATCGTTGATTAAACGCATTCAACATCCAAATCCAGAACTCGGTATTATCCACACTCAACCCCAGCCATCGCCCGAAGTTTATATACCAGGTGCGCTGTCCATGAATAATTAATCTAAAGTTTACTTCCTGTTTAGTATGTGTCATCGACGTTTGTTGTAGGTATGCAACGCGCCGTTTTGTACCAGGTATGGTGCGCAAATTAAGCCATAATTACTCATCATTGTGAATATACAATAACTATATTTGTTATGAACGTCTTTTCTCGCTGTTAATTTAGGGGTTTTAACTAAAGTGTATTGATTTCTTGCGCATTCTAAACGTAAGTGAAATTGGAAAATCCACATGTTATATTATTCAATTATTAAGACTAATGTTAATTTTCAAATAGTAGACTCTATGGTTGTATAGTAAGTTTTAACTAAACAGTATAATTCTTAATTAGTTACACGATATATATATATATGCTTAATTTAAATGTACTTGGACAGGCTAAACTTTTATAAGAAAAATACAGACAAGAAAAAAAAACACTTTTCATCTATTCATGACTATTTATTTAGATTCGATGACACTTCTTTTTTGTAAAACACACAACTCGCAATAACCGTATTGATATTTCCGTTTTCAGGAAGGGATTTTCCTTACTTATACAGAGGGGGTAATCACGTGATTATCAAGATGGCGACGTCCATGCCGAGGCCGGTATTTTTCGCCGTTTCACACCATTTAATAACTTGTTTTATTCTTTAAATTCCGCCCACTTTCCAGACATAGTAGCAAGAAAGTTACTGGCGTTTATTTCATAGTAATATTCGCTCTATATCTCGACTTTACTCGGTGCGAAATTTCTTAGCGGGATGACCTAGTTAGGGCTCCACTAAGAAAATTTGCGGGGAGTAAAGTCGAGATATAAAAGCGAATTTAAATACGAAATAAACGCTAATCACTTTTTACTGATATGGCTGGAAAGTGAGCGCCGTTTAAAAATTAAACAAGAGTAATAAAGGGTATAAAACAGCGAAAAATAACTGTCTCGGCGTGAACGTCGCCATCTTGACTATCACGTGATTACCCCCTCTGTATATTATTTAAACAAGTGTTAAGTGTTTAGTAAATGTAATGTTTTCTGATATATATTATAGCTTTGTGATCATGAAGTGTAAGAAGCAAATAGATTATTTATTAAGTATCACTGCGCCACATTCTGACATTAATAAGAATCACTACCGTATGCTTACATACTAAATCGTCGTTAAGGGGTGTTGCTGCAGTTTTGCTGTTTTTTTTCTAACAAAGAGATTTTGTTCAAAATTTATATTCAAGTATTACATACAAATGCTAAATGAAAACTGAAATATAAAAAAGGGTCACCGGCCTTGTTTTGATTTCATTCACCATTATATAACATGTACTTTTAAATTAAAACTGAAAAATCTCTGATTGCATAAAAATGATGAAGAACCTATGAAATTGGCAACATGTAGATATTTTATAAGCTAAAAACATCATATACTATTTTATCAAACCACAAACTACCAAAAAAATTAAAAACACAAGTTAAATGTTAAGAAATTTTATTTATATAATTTTATGTCACCCCAAAAAACGTTATTTTTTTTTACTATTTTAACCACAAAAATGAAATTTAAAAAAGTTCTAAGAAATAACTTTCTGCGAAACTGCTCAAATACTTTCATCTACGTATTGTTATCATAAAACAAAAATAAAAAAGGGGGGTCACCGCACTTTGAATAGAGATTTTGTTATTTAACTATTCCTACCGTTTATGTCAAATTTCATAAAATATAGCAATTTGGCTAAACCCAAGTACCGGTACATAGATTGCTAGAAATATGTATAAACCTTAGACACTGTTTATAATCTTTACTTGGATCTCAAAAGCTTACTAAAATCAACAATAATAATACAATATTAAGTCACAAACATAAGACATTACGGTATCAAACTCGACCTTTATCATCAATAACTTACAGGGACTTGTTTACAGATATCGGCATGCTTTGAAATTAGTGATAAATGCTTTGAATTGATAAATGTAAACAACCGATCAAAAGAGCTCCAGTATAAAACAAGAAATAAATTAAAGAAAGAAAAAAAGTTTTTAAAAAGTAAGCCGAATTTTTAGTCCCAGACCACCCTGTGCAGTCCACACAGGCTAATCGGGAACGAGACTTTCCGCTCATATATTTTTTATTTCTAAAATAAAGTCTTTACTAAACGAAAATTCAGCGTACAATCAAAGTGTCACCACTGACCAACCAGTGCGGACTGCCCGGACTAATATGTGACAAAACATTGCGCATATGCTTTTAGCCCTGTGACAGCAACTAATTATATATGCATTATTGGATTACGATAGGATTAATGACTCGAGTAGACTGCGCAAATAATACTATTAACAGCTTTTACATCACAAACTCCGCTACTTTTTTTATCACGTTATTCATGTTTACTTAAGACCGCGAATAATATCATTCATAAACAACAATGCACGTATGCTTATAGGCTAATTCGGCATATTCGTGCAGTCGTCTTGCTGTAGAAAATATAGGGGGGTATGGCATTGCAAATGTGGCTGGGTACTTTCCGTATATATTTCTTAGTTTTAGTGTGTTAAATCGATGTCAATAGGTGAACACATCCTACAGCTAAGTCTTATTGTTACTGTTTTAAACGTGTTAATACACAACTTGTCGTAACTAACAATTGCCTGAAAAAACATAGAATAAAAAAGATAAAAGCGGTGGAGTCGTAGTTAAAAAGCGATAAATTAGGCGGCATAACGTTGAAAATAGAAAATAGGAGCTACTCAACAGTCCAGCTCATGCAAATCAAACGGAGATACGTCCAGCAACGAGCGATCTGCAAATAAAAAGCTGCGCAATCACGAAGGAAGTGTTCCTCAGAGTCATCAAGAAATTGAAGAATAGCATGTATGCGGGACTTGACAGCATAAAAGCAGAAGCACTGACTTCGAGACCAGTGTGGAGCTTCTCTATCCGCTTTTCATAAAGATATGCGAAGAAGAAAAATACATAAGAGTGGAAAGAGAGCTACCTCATTAAGGAACCAAACAAATGCGTCCACAGTTCCCACTCAAACTACCGAAAAATAACATTGTTTTACATCCCAGGATATGAAAGACGCTGCAGATTGGCTCCGTAATCGAAAAGCCGGCTTCCTAAAGATGCGCATTATTCTTGATAACTTTCTAGGGTAGATCACACCCATCTACGTCAATTGCGTCGAATATGATAAGTCGTTCGACAGTATTGACAAGCACTGCACTTGGAAAAACTAAGACACTACGGAGTACCAGAAATAGTCACTGACATCAAAAGATGTCTTATGAAGGGATTACCTGCATAATCGTTCACTGCAGACAGCTCACCAACGCCTTCGGAAAATATAACCGGAGTAAGGCGAGGCTGCTTATTCTCACCTTCCGTGTTCCTGCTTGCCAAACACATGGCCAAGCAGACACTTTGGAAACAGTTGGACGACTTTGACTTTGCCGACAATCTGACTCTACTTTTTAACACACAGATACAGGAAAAGACTTACATTTATGAGGATACTTCAGTAAGAGTTGGCATTAAAATCAATAGAGGAAATAGTAAAATGTTCTTGAAAAACGCATTTAACAACACACCCATCACACTCCAAGGCACGGCGCTTAAAGATGTCACGTAATTACACATTGTTCCTTGATAATACACAGTAACAACTAAAGTTCATTTCTGTTTTCATCGAGATTTATTTTTGTTAAATAATTTCTAACACAACGCTTGCTAATGTTCATGAAGTACAATTTTACAGCGCGGCGGCCGACATGGCCACCACGTCAAGAAAACGTGACAAATCTCTAACCGCCGACTCCCCGAATGACTCGAATGGTCCTTCTCAGCATATTTTGATGAGGTATTTATACCAATTTCGTTACGTACTCGCCTAATTCGTGACCCACGCCTGCCATCAAGTAATGGGCGTCAAACGTGTGCATCTTGGCGTTCATGGACAGATGACATATCGTATCACCGGACTTTACGCCTCTGTACTCGCGGGTCTCCATTTAATTTGACATCTCCAATTTGTATTCACACCTGGAAAACGCATCGGAATGTCGCTTCTTCCCGCTTAATGTACCTACTAATTGTTTATATGCATTTTGCGAGTCACGATTCTTATATTTTTCTGTTCGTTACATATTACTAAAATATACCCATTATCCTTTCATAAAATAAACTTATAATAATAAAATACATTGCATATACATTTTACTGAAATACACCAATTATAACCCGTTACATTACAAAGAGGTGGAAGCTTCATTTAACTAGACAGCATCCTGGACAGCCATGCATCGGTAAAGCATGCGCAGCCTTCCATCAGATGAAGAACATTTAGGTATCCAGCACGATAGACTCAATACGATAGGAAGCCAATACTACTCTTTGTCGCACATCCATCTTTACTTACAGAATGATAATACAGGTCTAATAAAAAATTGGCTCATGAAGATCCTGAAGATCCTTTGGCCAGACAAGATCTCCAAAGAAGACTAACGGTGAAGAATAAAGCCGCAGCGCGTTGAGGAAGATATCCTTCTGAGACGTTGGCTATGGAAATGTCACACTCTTTGCAAGACTGCATTCGATACCATCAGGCAATATCTTACAGCGTTATTTATACAGAGATGCTGACGAAAGAAGTTTACATTTTTTGAAAGGTTTTGTAGTTTTTTCTGGACTTGGCTAAGCACCTGTTCCTGAATAGGGTGATGCGGTTTCTTAACAATGATTATCAACACCAAGGAAATACACCTGATATATTTAAATTACTTCATAAATGCATTCTGAGTATCTATATCTACTTGCGCAGTGGGACATTTGTTTTAAAAAAAATGCAGTGGAAGAGCATTCTCCGGATACACGTGACAAATCCGACCAGACAAGCCTGTTCTCGGAAATATGCACTCAATTACCTGGTGTGTCCATAGTAATACCGCAGGGCGGTAACCCGTATGTGCCATATGCAATCTCGAAATCTCATCCTGAGTTTCTGCCCTTTGTTAAATCGGTGAACAGAGCGGTAAGGCGTAAATTATACAGATTGTATGAGGGACAGTGTAGCAAGTGACAAGATGTTTTGAAAATATTCTTGAGAACTTAGTTTTGGTTTTCTGCCCGTTAAATAATCTCCACATAGAATGCATGGTTGAAATTGTCATTCAAACTTGCATGGTAGACTTGTTCTTACCATGCTGCAGTTTACTTCTTGAACAACAAGCATATCATATGTTTATACCAAACGTTCCTTAAAGCAGGTGCGTAAAACAAGATAATGCTCAAAACGTTGTATCTAGGTTTGAAAGGATACGTTCCTAAAGACGCAAACTTGCTTTGACACTTTGATTATCAATACTAAACAGAGGTTTAATATTCTAGAATTTCTTTTTCGTTACTTGAATACCAGTCTGTTTCTTATGTTGTTATCAATCTTGTCGCAATACACTATGAGCTCATGGACAGTAAACAGAAGTTATTATAGAACGTTGTACCTGGAATGCCATACTACTTTTGCTTATGTTTTGATCAGCATTGGTTTGAGAATACATGCGGATATGCGTACGTCGTATTCGCTCATTCCCTTATATACTGGCGCACTGCGATACTAAATATTTAATGTTTCTATCACATGCATAATGTTTTCTGTTTTGTTGCCCTCTAGGATATTTATTTTCCTGAACAATATCAATTTGATATAATTCCACGCAAATCAATAATAGTTCAAACATATGCGTTTATAAGTTGACGTTGTTTATAATGTCAATGTTAAGTTTGTTTATTGCTCGCGAAGTGTAAGACTATTTTAAACTGTTTTTCTGATTATTTGTTCAGCTCTTGATGAAGTAAAGTTATATATATTTCCTGTTCATTCCCAGAGAACAGTAGAAACTACCCGTACGTCATTTGCTTGGCGGAATCCTATTATAGTGAACTTTAACTTCCTTATCTCTGCGACCACTTGCTCTGTCTTCTCGGTCTCGTAATTGGTTGGAACATTCCATTTACACATGGATATGGTGGTCCATGTTATCCACGATCCACAATGTGTTATATTAATATGTTTTGCGTCCCTGTAGCTAGCGGGGTTTCAGTGGGAAGTGTTTCTAGCTCTAGACCCAAACCCTCTCTATTATGTCAGGCTTGAAGTCGTACGATGCGGACTTGAGTTTCGTTTCCCTCCAGACGGACGACATTTTTTTCATAACTTGGGTTTGTATAGTGATATCAATTTATTGCTGCGACATAGTTTAATCCGTGCCGCCCGACGTAAAGTAAAATATAAGCTAATAAACACGGATACGTTTCTAACAAGCACGACAGGCTTTTGCCCGCCCGCCTGATCAATTACAGCACTATAACATTTAGTAAAGACTGTAGTAAATAGTTATGGTTTTAGGTGGACCATAAATCGAATCTTGAATGTCCTTTTAAACGCATACGTCTCTTTATATATAATAACTGTTGTCACAAAACGTCTGTAAAAATTCAATATCGAAATGTATAAAATGCTTGACGGTTTAATCTTTCCTGCATTTATTTTATGAAAATAACTATTATATTAAAAACGATGTTTAACAAGTGTTTTCGTTAATACACCAATCATTAAATTTATGAAACTAAATGCGACAGATACGCGTTCTTTATATTTTAAAAATGTGTACGTGTCCGAAAACTTCAAGAGTTTTATGGTAAGACTGGATAAGAAACCCTGATTGAATAAATAAACATGACCATAAACAAAACTAAATCGAAGTAAAGTTTAAAGATCCATTTCCACATCAATCAAGTATTCGAGTAATTCAACTAAGTCTTACTTATCTTATGAATATAACTTTAAATTAAGTGCAGGAACCATCAGCGTGTAAGGACCGCAACAGGCAATTGTCGAGATGATTTTCGTAAGTGTAAAATTACGTCTGCAATCAATAATATCTAACGTTCAGATGGAATAATGAATTGTACCAATTTGTTTGCTTTTAATTTGGTTTAAACTCTGCTCCGTTATTTAAAGTCTCTATAACGCTCAAAATCAACGAAAATTTCGTTAAGTATTTCGTAAAATAAAGTTAACACCTTAACAATCAGTGTTTCTTATAGCAATAGTCAAAATTTCAACGCTAGATGTGGTATGATTACATAGATTTGTGTAGATACAAAATGCTCGTTTTTATTTATTTGTGGCCACAATTAATTCCCGCGAATGTATCTATTCATACGACACACGAACACCATTATAGTGTTTATGTGTCGTATGAATAGATATGCAAAACAATAATAACAACGAGCATTTTGTATCTACAAACATCTATTTTACCAGACAGCATCTGCCGTTGAATTTTCGGCAATTGCCATAAGGAACACTGATTTTAATTGGTTAAGTTTATTTTACGAACAATTGTACGAAATTTTCATTGACTTTGAATAGTAATGTTACTTTAACCAATATGCTCAAACCTGTATTTGCGTAATTGAGACATGGGAGCATAAGATATTCCTAATTTATTAATGATTCATGTGTATGGAAGATGCAATATTTACACAGAATACCACGGGCTAGCTGTGTGTTTTTTATTTGAATAGTTTGGTAATGAAACGCGTGCAATGATTAGTATTTATTTAAGTATCGACCCAGTTGTATTCAAAATAGTCCTTACATAGGATAAAAATACAAACATATTGCAACAATCAAAGGATTTAAATAAAAAAGTGTTTCATTGTCCGATACGTCTTTGTATGGTCAATTATTTATGCATTTTATGCCATGCTAAATTAACCTTTTTATTTCAAACAACTGGACAGGAATAAAGTATTCGGTTAAGAAAAAATGATGAATTTTGATAACCGAGTTTCAACGAGTAAAAATGGTGTAAATGAACTTCAGTGATTGCACATTAATCGTGTAAACCATGAAAAGCTAATTAAGCAAGAAATAGTAACGTTTGTGTGTAGAACTGGTGCAAGCTTTTTATGTCGGGGCGCTTCTGATTTGAACGAAGGTTTCCATTCCAATGGAAGATTAAACTTAGCTGAATAATTGCATTAGACACTTGGAGACTTTTCTACCGTAACACTTTTAAACTTATGGAATGAGTGATGTATTGGACGTCATCTATTGATTTTAGAGAGAAAAGAAAAGAACAACAGAGGAATAGTTATGAAAAATGATGAGTTGTATAAAGTCGGAAGAAAGCATATTGGACTTGTGTGTTTTGTTGTGTATTTCCAATGATCTTGTCAGATTGAAAAATAAGAATAAAAAAAAATAAACAAAACTATTTTAGAGAGATAAACTAACATGAGAGTGAAATGTATATATGTAGACATTATGAGAATTTAATCCGATTCCATTTTTGTTCAAAGATTTGTAATGTGTCAATACTGAGGGCTATTTCTTTCTCAATCTGGATTTTTAGTTTAAGACTATGGACAAAACAATTAAAATTTGGTACTTGTTTTTTGTACTTCATGTTTAAGATAAAATATTTCATCAATATTTACATAAAATTCCCAATATTATTACAGTCTATTGATTTCAATGAGTTAATTCCGAAACTTACATTTAAGAAAGATAGTTTAACGTTTAGTTGATGTTGTTCAAGAAAAGATATTAATTGATTCCAAATAGGATGGATGTGTTTGCACTCCCAAAAAAGATGTTCTATAGTTTCAATGTTTTCACTGCAGAAGTCACACAGATTTGAGTTAGATAATTTGCATTTAAAGAGATATTTATTTGTAGCTATAATTCTATGGATGTATTTATATTGAAAATTTCTCAGTGTGCTTTCAATAGTTGCTTTATATGGCGTGGTAAATATGTGTTTCCAATTAAGTTCATTTTCTCCAAAAAGGACTTGCTATTTATTTTGGATTAAGGAGTTTTCTGTAGGGTTTTTAATTTGTAGTGTGTAGAATATTTTGTTTGTTTTGTTTTTTCTTCAAAGTATGTTTTCTACAAATGTTGTTTGAGTACATGGTGTATTATTTGTATTGGTTTCAGATTTCATATGTATGGGTATGCTTTTGATTAGTGTGTAGTACTTCAGAAAATTATTTGAAGGTATTCCGTATATGTAGCATATATCATCAAAAGAGTAGAAATCCTTAGTTATGTAGCCATATAATTGGTTGACATATTTAATGCTTCGTTCAAACCAGTCTTTATAGAAAAACGTCTTATTGTTTGAAGTTATGTCTTTATTGTTCCATAAAATTGTTTTACTGCTGGTTTGGGTTTCTAAGTTATGAGTGACATCACTCCACGCTGATAGAACATCAGACAGAAATATGTTTTCGTTTGCAATTTCATGTAAGATAGTATTGCTGATGTTACATTCAAAGAGTAAGGAGTCACCATATTTTTTAGGATTTTCTGGTAGAATAATTTCCATTTACTCGTATTGGTATTATCAAGGTATCGTTTAACCCAGCTGCATTTGATTGCATTCAAGAATGCGTCAATGTTCGTTAATTGGATACCTCCATTTTCTACAGATTGAATTAACTTCTTGAATTAGTTCTTTTTATTTTATCAGGCTTACCGTCCCATATGAAATTAAATATTGCTGATTTTATATCGTTAATAACATCATTTGGTGGATTTGGGAGAACTGTTAATACATATATTAATTTAGGAAGTGCAAACGTTTTCAATACTGTGTTTTTTCCGATTAGTGTAAGTTTACGATGATGCCATGATTTTAAGCAGTTTTTAAAATTCTGTAATTTAGGTAGTATGTTTTTAAGAACTGAATCCTTTTCATTATTTGTGAATGTAATTCCTAACGTTGTGGCTTCATCGGATGTCCAATTAAATTTCATTTCTTTTTTATATTGAACATTACTTTGTTTTAATTTACCTACTCGTAGCACAGTACATTTACTTTTGTTTAGTTTAAGACCCGATGTCATTCCGTAAAGGGTTAGCGACTGTATTAGGTTATGGAAAGAATCGTAATTGTTATTTAAAAAATAAGTGGCATCGTCAGCAAATAGGGATTGTTTGATTTCTTCGTCAGGTTTTAGTGATATGCCTTTTATGTGTTTATTTGATTGGATGTGATGTGATAGATACTCGATGCAAATAATAAATAGCGATGATGAGAGTGGACATCCTTGTCGAACCCCTCGTTCGATGTTAAAACTGTTTGAAAAGAAGCCATTGTTGATGATTATACTGTTAACATCGGTTTAGAATAGTTTGACCCATTGAATGAGACTTTCACCAAAGTTCATATTTTCTAAGCAAGAGAACATAAATGAATGATCAAGCGAATCGAATGCCTTTTCAAAGTCTGCAAAGAATATTAGACCAGGATTATTTGAATTGTTGAAATAGTTTATGCATTCTTGGATAAGACGAACGTTTTCACCAATGTAACGTCCTTTTATGAAACCAGATTGATATTTTGAAATGATTGATGGTAATATTTTTTTTATTCTGTTTGCTATACTTTTAGTTGCAATTTTATAATCATTGTTTAGTAAACTAATCGGGCGCCAGTTTGATAAGGATTCTAAGTTTTTTCCAGGTTTTGGAATAAGTGATATAATACCTTGTTTTTGTAGAGTAGTTAAGTTTTCGTTGTTAAATGAATAGTTAAGTGAATTAATTAGATGTGATTTTATATCATTCCAGAATATTTTATAAAATTCGATTGTGATGCCATCAGATCCTGGGCTTTTGTTATTTTGCATTTCTTTTAGGGCTAATCCACATTCATATTCATTAAGCAATCCGTCGCACAGTTGTTTTTCTTCCTGGTTTAAAGCGTGATGTGTATTTTTAAAAAGAGTGTTATTTTCAACATTTTTTCGTTTATAGAGGGTTTCGAAAAATAAACGTTGTTCTTCTAGTATTTGAGTTCTGTTTGTTATATCTTTGCCATTGACTACTAATTTGTGTACAGTTTTTTGTTCACTTCTACGTTTTTCAATGTTTGCGAAATATTTTGTATTTTTTTCATTGTGTTCAACATGCTGTGCACGCGCTCTTAGTATTATTCCATTGAGATGTGTATGATAGATTCCATCTAATATTTGTTTTTTTAATGTTATTTCATTTTCAATGTCGGTGGTATCATTTGTGTTTGTTTGATGCAATTGTTTTTCAAAAGTTTCAATGGTTTTGATGGTTTCAGTTTCAAGTTTGTGTGTTTCTTTTTGTTTAAATGCTGTGTATCTAATTGTTGTGTTACGTATATTTCCTTTAATTACTTCCCATAAGGTGTTTGAGTTTGCATCTTTATTATTTTGAACTGTGTTTAATATTTCCTGTTGTATTTGTGTTTGATATTGTGTATCTAATAAGTTGCTGTTGTTAATTTTAAAGCATCCTGGGCCTCTTTCAGGTTGTATATTATGCAGTTTAAGTTCAACTAGAGAGTGGTCAGTCATAAATCCTGGTTTTATTTTACATGTGTCAATAATGTTGCAAAGAGATTCAAATATTAAAAAATAGTCTAATCTACAAAATATTGTTGGTTTTGTGTTTGAGTACCAGGTGAATTTGCTTTCGTTTTGGGTATACTGTACGCCAGATATCTATCATATTGTAGTTTTCAATTATGTTATTTAAAATGTTTCTATTTTTAGTATGAGTATAAAGGTTTCCATTCTTTTTATCTATTAATGGGTTCAGGACAGTATTGAAATCACCACCGATTATAATATTTTTATCTTGGTTATTAATTATAAAGGATTGTAATGTTTTGTAAAACGTGGAATCGTCTATGTTAGGGCCATAGACGTTGATTAATGTTATTTGTGTTTCGTGTATTTTGATATCTATACTTGCTTGTCTGCCAATTCTTATTTCATTAAAATTATCGACTGTGATCCCAATATTATTTTTTATCAGAAAGGCAATGCCTTGTTTATTAGTATGATGTCCACTGAGATAGATGTCTCCGTCCCATTCGTCTTTTAAGGTTTGTGCTAAAGAATGTGTCAAGTGACTTTATGTAATAGGCATATACTATTTTTTGTTTTCGTCTAACCATTTAAAGATTTGTATGCGTAGTATTTATTTTGTAGCCCTTTCACATTCAAAGTGCATAATTTAATCATTTAAAAAGGTGGAGGGTGATGTTAATGATAATTTGTGTGTGCTTGTCCAGTTAGTTTCCATTTTAAAACATGTCCAGTTGATTTCTATTATAATATATAGGTAAATTAACTCTGATTTGGTATTCGATGCAAAAGTGATGTGCATGTACAAATATAGTAAACATTTCATCATGACATATACAGTGGAATAAATGCAAAGAAAGAAAGAAAAAAAGAAATGAGAAAAAAAAGGGCAAAAAACGTATTTGTACTTGTTTTTTCCATGAAGTTTTCATAGAAAAGAAGACAAAAATAGTTTACCAAAAAGGTAGAATTCGAGATATTTGCTAAATTGAATTTGATAAGTTATAACTTTGCTTTGCGATTTATTGTGAGACTTTACACAAAAATCTCAATATATTTAAACGCTTATGAACTTTTGGAAAAGTATGATGTGGCATATTTCTTCCAAATAATCTGTTTACTTTTATTTTGAAGATTTTATGATAATTATTTTGAAGAAGGTTTCATAGTGGAACAGTTCCCGTTTAATGACCTAGTACGTAAAAAGGCAAATTAATCGCCAAGCAGAAAAGCACATTATCCCGCTTTGCAAAAATACACAAATAAATGAGTGATACAAAAACATTACAGGATCACAAAAGAAGAGGGGAAAAAAACATCTCTAGCGCGCACAAAGCGACTGTCTGCTGATATTGCATGTAAAAAAATAATGTGTAAACTCGCACATATATATGTATACAGCTCGAGTGCGCACAACGCGACTGTCTGCTGATATTGCATGTAAAAAAAATAATGTATAAACTCGCACACACACATGTATACACACACGCACACATAATCTTGTTGATACATACAGTAACATTTCGACAAATGTTTATATATATAGACACACATACATATATACATACATATATACATGTAAATATACATTGCATGTAAAAAAAACACTATAAGCTCGCACACACATATGTATACACACACACACACACAACCTTGTTGATACATACATTTACATTTCGAAAAACGTTTATATATATATATAGGCATACATACATGTATATATACTTAAGGTATGTTAAGTTTTGTTTTCATATATAAAACGAACATTTTTAAGCTAATAAATTAAATTGCATGCTGTCCTATTTTACTTGTTGTTTCATGCAATAATACACGTGCTATTTAAAACACATACAACCTCTTAAGCGTTCATGCATAAAAAACATCGACATACGAGCAATGCGTTATCTATTTTTTTTATGTATTTCTATATGTTATTTTAGACTCCAAAAATCTTATATCCAATATTGCATGCTGTCCTATTTTACTTGTTGTTTCATGCAATAATACACGTGCTATTTAATACACATACAAACTCTTGTGCGTTCATGCATAAAAAACATCGACATACACGTATGCGTTATCAATTTTATTTATGTATTTCTATATGTTATTTTTTACTCCCAAAATCTTATATCCAAAAATATATTTATTATAGACTTTGGGGTTAATATAAATTTGCTATTATAGCTAATGTTTTCAAATTAATACGCCCTCAAACTCAATTTATATTCTATTTTTATGTTTAAATAACTTTATACATATTCTTTAAAAAAAAAAAATATTTCACAGTATGCATGTATTTTTGTGTAATCGGTCATCTTGCATCGCGATGTATGAACATTTGACGTGACATTTAAAGTTTTTAACGTCATTTTTAACATTATAAAATGCTCGTTTGTCTAAATTAAAAAGAGATATAGGATGAACAATTTCACTGATTCACTGCATTGTGGTACACAGTACGGTAATGTTACTACACTAGTCAAGACAGGTTTTCTGATTTAAATGGATTAGCGCTCGACAGGATTATTTTGTCCGGGGTTAGAATGTATTCTTTCCGCCGAAGGAAAGGTGTTACACTCTTAGGTGACGTGTTGAGGCGTTGCCAGGTGCTCTTTGAATTATATCGTGGTCTGATATTGGGCTAAAAGTTTTGCCCACTCTGCCCCCGCCCATTGTTTATACTCCCGGAAACGGATTTGCCTCACTGTGTCGTTTGAGTTTTTGTGGAAGATTTTGCCGTCCCAGGACCACACTGACGCAGGTTTTGAAACGGCTTTCTTGATCATCATCATCACACTTTAATCTAGCATTGTTAAGTCTTCATTTATGAATGTATTTGTATCTATAAACACTTTCCGGCCACCAATCACTTTTTTTTCGTTTTTGCCGCGAAACAAATTTAACTATAATTGGCCTGACATATCCATCTTTGCTTTTCCCTAGCTTGTGGGCTATGTCTATGTCTTGTGTTTTCAAATCTAGTTCGCTTATTTTTCCATTTAGAAGATTGATAACTTTTTGTGCTGTGATCTCAGACGTTTCTGCTTCAATTTTACCATTGTTGATTATGTGTGTTTCTTCTGGTATTCCGAAGATTCTGATATTATTTCTTCTACCGTATTGTTCTAGCGCGTTGATTTAGCCGAAGTTTGTCTCGGATAGTTCAATTGTTTGCTTTTGTGTTTGTTTTTCCTGGTCTGCTTTTTCTTTTAATTCTTGTTCTATGTGTTCGATTTTCAGTTTCAATTTGTCATTTTCGGTTTTCTTGTCAAAAAGTTTGCTTTCCAATACTTCAATCTTTTTTTCAATGGATTTCAGGAATTCTTATTTTGTTTGATTTATTATGTCTACTATCATTTGTTTGAACGAGCTATCGCTTCCGGAAAATATGTTTGTTAGTTTTGCATTTATCGCTTTCAGTTCTTCTTTAATTTGGTGATCAGCCATGATACTTTCGGTTTCGATTTCTACTAAAGCTTTTTCTTGATTAAGCCTTTTTCCTTTTCCCAGATACCGTCCTGTTTAAATTCATTTTCAAGTTTAAACTAGTTTTAGAGTAGGTATTGTCACTGTTTAGAGTAGGTATTGAGAGTAGGTATTTAGGGTAGGTATTCGCCCGACCTTTGTGCTTTTAGACTCCATCAACAAATCATAAATGTAATAATTATTATAAAGTGGGTTGCGATGCATTATTAAATTTTGGTTTGACAATAACAACCCGTTTTGTAATAAAAACCCGAAATGAAATAAATTGTACCATGTTCGATAACGTCTCAGATACAGTCTTGTATAAAGTTATTTTCAAGTTTAAATTAGATTTAGAGTAGGTATTTACCTTGCCCCAGACATTTGTTCTCATAGATCCCATAGACAAATCATGAAAGTAATAATTTATTACAAAGTGGGTTGCGATGCATTATTACATTTCGGGTCGACAGTAACAACCCGTTTTGTACTAAAAACTCGAAATGTAATAAATTGTACCATGTTCGATAAAGTCCCAGATACAGTCTTGTTTAAATTCATTTTCAAGTTTAAATTAGTTTTAGAGTAGGTATTAACACTGTTTAGAGTAGGTATTTAGAGTAGGTATTTAAGGTAGGTATTTCCCCGACCTATGTTCTTATAGCCTCCATCAACAAATCATGAATGTAATGATTTATTACAAAGTGGGTTGCGATACATTATTACATTTCGGGTTGACAGTAACAACTCGTTTTGTAATAAAACCCGAAATGTAATAAATTGTACCATGTTCGATAAAGTCCAAGATACAGTCTTGTTTAAGGTTTTTACAATTTTAAATTAGTATTAGAGTAGGTATTGACAATTCACCAGACCTTAGTTTTAATATTTTTTCATCAAACAATCATCAATGTAAAAATATATTACAAAGTGGGATGAGACAATGTGAGAAAGAGAGAGAGAGAGAGAGAGAAAGAGGAGATAGAGAGCGAGAGAGACAGAGAGGGAGGGAGGGAGGGAGGGAGGGAGAGAGGGAGAGAGGGAGGGAGGGAGGGAGGGAGGGAGGGAGGGAGGGAGGGAGGGAGGGAGGGAGGGAGGGAGGGAGGGAGGGAGGGAGGGAGGGAGGGAGGGAGGGAGGGAGGGAGGGAGGGAGGGAGGGAGGGAGGGAGGGAGGGAGGAGGGAGGGAGGGAGGGAGGGAGGGAGGGAGGGAGGGAGGGAGGGAGGGAGAGATTTTATTGTTTTAAGTTTGCAAGCGGCCAGGCTGTCAAACAGACAGACAGTAGGTATACTATACTTACGAGCGAAAATGCTGCTGATCGGATTGTATTTGAAAACGGTTACGGCCTTTATAAATAGTATTTCAAATATAAAGCGATAGTCCCTACACTTCTTCATTCTCCTGATATTTTCTTTCACACAATTTCTTTTGTTTGGCCTATTCAGTACATACTGTTCCACTCACTGAAGTATCGCAACAGCGAAATGCACGTAAATGATATATAAATAGCTAATGAGTAAATTGGTATGTTTGACGTAATGTATACGTCATTTGCGATAGCAGGCCGGTTACACTTTAGATGAAACCTCTTATCTTTCTTCGAACAACACGTATGGGTTTCTAAATATATTATATTTATGATTTAATATCATAAACATACAGGTTGACAGCATGAATAATATGCAAAGAATCATCTCTTATAATAAGTATACATTGCAATTGTATGTAAAAAGAAAGGTTCCGACGGTAATATACCAACAGAATTAATACACAAATACAACTATTAAAACAAAATAAATACAATAATACAACCGACAGACACGAATATAAAAGATGTATAAAATGCATATTTACCTAAATATATTATATTTATGATTTTTATATCATAAACACACAGGTTGACAGCATGAATGATATGCAAAGAATGACATTCGAAATAGTCATTCATGAAAACGGATGTGGTTGAGTGAATAAACTCATGCTTGACAAGCCAATTAACGTATTAAAATGTTAGTAAAAACAGTTCACCTTTCTACCCAGTCTCTACATACTGAAAACTAAACAACTACTACAAAAGAAAGCTACTAATCCTATTAACAGTTAAAATCTACTCTGTCCAACCATTGTACAATCAGAGCAATGTTTCCTTTAAAAATAATTTACTTCAATATCATTAAGAATAAATATATTTAGGAACTAAATATATTTACAACAACGACAATTTAAATACGTCTATAACATTACAAAACGGGCTGTAACAAAGCTCCATGGTATAGCAGCGATTTGAGTCAATTGAAAACTGGCCAAACACTTTTGCTGAAATTTGACATGTATAAGGAACAGAACGCGATCTGCATGATGGTGTTTTCGTTATTACTGGGAAAAATCTTGTTTTGATAAAATCACGAAAGAGTGTGTTTTATTGCGCAATCGCTATAAAATGACGGCTTGTTCGGAAGCATTCATATCAACCCCAAGACAATTCACCACCAGGAGACAATTCACGCGCTAGACAATTCAATTTTGATTTTATAATATACATTGCGATTTTATTCCCAAACTAATAAATAAGTTCATATTGCGTTTTACATACGAAGCTGAACCCGTTTTATGAGTGTCATTCAAATACAAAATTTCGTTAGTTAGACGAAACCGGAAGCAAACAACCAACAATCAAAATGAGACCGAGGCAGCGACCAGGGCGGACGTGCTTCTGACGAAGAGAGAAAAAAGGGAAACAAAATTAGAAATTGCATCTAATTTTAACGTTTTATACTTTTAATTCATTCAAATACTCATAATTAATCACGCGTGTGTGAGTCTACAACCATCATGAGTGACGGAGGAGGAACGAGAACTGTGTTATTCTGAAGCAATGGTAACCTCTGTACATGCCTTGCGTCCGCCATCTTGTTTTATGATATATTAACTTCACGTTTTGACTCTTTTAAGCCTTCGGGCTTCCCACAAGGGCAACCTAGGACTTCTCTAATAGTTATTTACTTCCATATACCATGCTTCCAATTTAGTGCTGAAATTTCAGAAAAGATTTCCGTTTGTGCATTTCCCTTGCGTCCGCCCGTCACTTTCAATCATACACTCATTTATTGATGATTTTAACTTTTTGTCATATGTATAACTCGTATGAACTGAACAAACCTTTGAGCATTTTAGAAAAGGGAGATATATAGAGAATACTAGGTTAGCGTTGAATACAGTGAAGGTTATGTTGCGAGGCTTAGAACGCAGGGAGCGCGAGCCTTGGCGAGCGCTTTCGGTGTTCGAGCCGAACAACATGAACTTCTCTGTATTCAACGCTATACCTAGTATTCTATTTATCCCATTTGATTTTTTTCAACGTGATATTTAACATAAATAGATCTAATAACCTTAACAATAATTTTAATGCATTCTTAAAAGCGCTTAAAATCTAACGAATGTAACCATGCGTAGTAATATAAATGTATATGTTCTGGTACGCAAAATAGTCTTTAAAATTTCACACACAAACTGTAAAACGAGAAAAATATCACCATATGCCTCGATTCAATTGTACGCAGCATGCGAATAGTAACACATTACGACCGCGAAAAGAAGATTTTAATTTTCTTTAATTCATTTTATTTTCGAAAGAAAATGATCAAAATCCAATATGACGGCAATTGCTCCTGACAAAATGATGTCGATGTCAAAATACATGTGCATGTAGATTTACAAACAGAGTCGTTCTAGACATAAAGTATCAAAAAAACTATACTCGCCTTATTTTTTCATGGGCGGTGCAGATTTTGATGGCGTCTAGATCTAGCCTTCACATTCTGTAGTTTTCGACCCAACACAAGTTAATCCGTCATAATTCTATTTACTTTGAAACACTTGTTGCAAACGGGTTATTCTTAGTAAATAGACTTTCTTTGATAAAATAACAAAGACAAAGTTTATTCATCAAAGAAAATACCCTTACGTTTACTTACATCCAAAAGCAAAACAATTTGAATAGACTACTGAACCAAAATACACACCCTTCAATATGTTTAACACACACAATTTCACATCCAAATAGGCAGGCACATTCTGAACATCAATAAAACGAATAAGCTAGATCTACATGTAGATCTTAATCCCTCGTCTCACCGTTTCCATCCGAGGTAGATCTAAGGCCAGAGTTTTTTGATCTTCTGATTAACGGGAGCGCCGTATCCAATTTTCCGAAAAGTGAAATAAAAATAAAACAGAAAAAAATAATTTTATTATTATTTTTTCCTCCGTATCCAACAAAAAGTGGTCTTCAAAAAAAAAGTAATTAAAAGAGAAATATTTTATCTTATCATGCATCTAAATTTTATTTCACTATTATTTCGTAAGTTAACTAACGCGTCATACCGATTTTCGGATTATGTGTGTGTTATCGATACAAATGCGGATATGTCAAACATCATGAATATTCGTGAGAATGACGTCATCTTGTTCATGAATGATTGAACTTACTACAATGTTTTCAAAATTGACGTAGGACCACCCTTCGCCGAGAAAATAGTACCCAAATGTGACGCTAAATAAAATGACTTACGATGGACCGATCGAAATTTCGAAAGTAGGTCTAAAAACTAGAAAGTCTAACTTAAATTACCAAAATTATAGTCCGCAAATAAGAATTAGATATCCGCATCTTTAAACAAAGACGCGCATTTATACCATTTGACCTCGATTTAACTGCATGAGGGAGGCTCCATTTTTGTTTTGCTTCGCTAATCGGTATCGTTCATAATAGTCGGATTTAATTAAACCATACTCGCATTAACTATACAGAAAACACCAGAAAAGGTTTGTTATGATCATTTTCTAATTAATTATGGTTGAATTATATTAAAAAAACATAATATTAATATTAAAACCAGCTTTTCGGATCGATGGCAAATAACGATCGCTATTTGTCAATTTGACACGCAAATCCTTATCTGAATGAATATTTCAGTATCGTGTTATGCATGCTTCAAAAAATCGCATTGAAATGGCTGTTTATATCAAAACAAATTAAAGCAAATAAATGACTATGTTTTTCTATCAGTATTTACGTAAATAAATGGATTGCTTGAATCGGGTACGAACTTAAAATTTAATCACTTGTTCGTACCATTTTTTCGCGATTTTGCAATGCTGCCATATAATGGAGGAAAACGACATCAATACGATTTTTATATGCATTTTATTATTTAATAAATATTTGATATGTTTTGTTATTTTTCCAGTGTGTCTGGCTGTGTAAAAGGTGAAATACTGCAAAGAGTAACGATGGAGTATCCAGGTCCCTTCTGACATCAAAAGTAAACAGTATTCTTGAGTGTTAAAAGAAGTTAGTAGCAAGAAGAAAGCTCCTAGTTTTCAAACTGTTGAACAATTACTAACAAAAGACTTTAATGTGTGTAAAAAAAAACTGTTTAAACAATTGGTGAGTCAGTCGACTCAGTGCAAACTGCTATTGGCTCTGAGCAAATATATTTCAAACGAGGAAGTGTTATTTCTCATTAAAGGAACTCAAAAAATACTTCTCTAAATTGGCCTTGAATGTTTTGAAATTTTGAAATATTGAGATGTTTTATTGAATCGTACCATATGTACCATATGTAAGCACTTGAAATTATTGCAGTTTACTTGTTTAATGTAGTATTGACTTATTTAAGATTTTCACCATTAAAAAGAACATGTTGCTATGTTCTGCTATTGGACAATATATTTATGAAACAAAAACAAACCCAAATTGTCACTCAAATAACATTAGGGAACTAAACCCATTTCTGATCAAGAAAATAATGCTTTTATTGTAATCTACAGGAAAAATGACATTAGTATGCCAAATTTCAACTTTGTACCATGTATAGAACAAACAATAATACAGAAAAAAGAGACATAAAGTTATAAAACGCGGATCCGCGAATCGACTAACAACTTGAAAGCTTAATATAAGGAAAAAAATCACTAAAATGGCTATTTTTCCTAAGTTTCAAATTACCATACATGCAACTTTGAAAGTAGTTGAGATAAATTAATAATTCAAACTGATCTGATTCTGAGCAGGATTTAATGAGATCTTTAAGTTAGTAAGTATCAAAACATTAAAGATTTTCGTGAGTTGAAATTTATATATGGGTTGCTACTTAAAACATTTAACTTCTTTTCATGTTTTTGAACTTTTTTGAGACCCCTCACACTTTATACTGAATTGGGACTGTCTGGCTATAACAGGCAAGTTTACAGGTATTTTTTATTGGTTTTAGTAACTTTAAAAAATAACATATTTTGTTTTTTATTTATTTATTTTTTTTCCTACGAAACTTTTTTGAGTTTATATTTTTATTTTTTTTCCTCCTCCTACCCAAACTTAAAAAAAAATCCCGTTAAACGGAAGATAATAAAACTCTGGCCTAAGTAGTCAATAAAATATGCACTTCATTATTACATCCAGAATAAATTTACACGGAAAAAAATGCGCGCCTTCAATGCTTTATTCCCAGACATCGCATACTAGTGTCGTGTACAACAAAATATGACATCACATATTTTTGGAAAATGACGCAATAAGTATGTCATTTTATGACGCCATCAATCAGCTGATTCAGTATACGCATGGCAAAAAATTATGTCCCTTGACTAGAGTTAAAGGTTGAAGGTCGTATAATTTTGGTGTAAAGTTTTCTTGACTCAAGATATTTCTTATAAAAAATCATTCAGTGGTAAAGTAATAAATAGTTCGTGCGCGCGACTAGTATATCCCACAGTGTTGGAGACAGCCTAGTATATTCCATAAGGTGTTATACCGTCAATGTCGTGGTGAAAGCACGGAAAGCATACCTTAAATGTGCATGTAGTTCAGTGAAATGGCGCTGATTAAAAAAAATACATTAGATTATATTTGGAAAGGTGCACATTACAGGTGCGCTACCTTAAGACCTTATAGACTGATTTGAGAGAGATCCCTTACCAGATAATCACAATTAAAAGACCATGGGACAAACCGCTATAAGATCAATACTTACAAAATGGAATCTTTGTGCAAACATGTTAAATTATAAGTTCCCATTAAATTTAATTTAAATTATGTAATAAATGTGCACTTGCAGCGGCCTGAAAATGACAGATGGAGGCACCGATCGTAGCATGCCAGCAACCAGAATGTTTCCCATACACAGCAGCCTGAACAGAAACAGTAGTACATCGTTAATATCGGGAAATTTAATGATTTTTGTAAGCGTACCAAGCCAAAGCAGCCTGCACAGTTATCACTCGAAGGTAGCCTAAAACTGAACACCCGATACGACTCGAGTTAGTCTGTTCTACAGGCCGTAGGTTAACGGAGTTAGCCTGTACGGACAGGCAATTGTATTACCATCATGCCATTTGGTATGGGGTTAGCCTCTAGATAACCAGTAGTGCGTTCAGTTACAGCGAACGTTCGCTATAGTTCGCGAACGGTCGCGAACGTTCGCTATTGAACGCTCGGTTCGCAGCGAACGTTCGCGAACCGAAGCGAACCCTCTCGGGAGGTAGTTCGCTATAGTTCGCTAGCGAAACCAAGATGGCGGACATATAAGTTGTCGTTGTTGTTCAGTGTAACTTCGATATTTTTTCTTTTTTTAAGTACATAAAATGAATTGAATTATAAACAAAGTGTATAGGAGGTTTCGGGGATTCCGATTATGACGTCAAGTTTGCGCATGCTCAAATTTTGGCCGTCAATACTTCGGCCATTCTGCTATTGTTTGCGTTTGATGAGCCGCATCGTAATAAGGTTTCAAACATATTCGCTACACTTTTTAAAAACAACAAAAAACACAGAAATTGAAATTGTTTCAGATTAAATAGAATACAATGAACGAACACAAATAAGTACGAAAACAAACAACAAATTGTTTAAACATAACAATAAAGTGTTTAATAATAACAAGACATTTTAAATATTGTACAAATTTACTGCTACACAATTAACGTATTTAACGGGTACCTGCAAATATAACGTGTAAAGATCGTGCGTTCGAAACATCATCGTGAAAACAAGCAATCGCGTTTGATCATAATATGGATAGAAAATACTTGGGTAAAATAAATATATAGATATATGGTATAATAAAATGCCAGATTTGTATCGCTCATAATCACTACAAAAGAGTTTTCAAAATACATATACATTAAAAGACAGTTCAATTCGCAAAATATGCATGTGTTTTTTTTCCATTTGAATGCTAAAATTTATTAATATTTTCATTAAATCTAAACGAAACGAAAATTCTTTCAATGTAAAAGTAAATTACAACTACATTTGAAGATTGTAATGTATTGCGCTATTTTAGGGCTTTGTTTTATAACTGATTCAATGCATCTCTTACACTAAATTGCGATCGCTAATGAAAAATTACACTATCGCATCCACACCACTTATAATTATAATAAAATTATTATAGGTTTTATTATTTTTTAAATATCTTTTATTTAAGTCTTAATCTAAAAAAGAATACGGGTATGTATAGTTTTGTATTATGAAATTGTCAGTATTTAGTCTTCCGACGACCTTTTCTCTGATACAATGTTGTTATTCGCGATTTCCTCCATCAAAATCGCAATCAATTTTCTGGGAGCCGCCATCTGTTCTGTTCTGTTCTGTGTTCTTCTTGAACCCCCTTTGTAGAGGAACCAAACAATCGTTTGTAGACATTGAATAATCCTCCACCGAATATAAACACTCTATATTACACGTTCACACTATTCACTCCTTAAATCACACACCTTTCACTAGAATATAAGTCTATCCACTAATCGCGAATATATGCGACTTAGAACTGTACGCGCGATTTTTCATTAGTTGTTAAAATATTAAATGATATAAAAATAAAAATAAAACATTAAGTGAATTTACGGAAGGTCGGAGAGTGCTTCTGTACATACATAAGAATTGTATTGCCTTGAATAAATATACCCAATAAACACTATTGCCAGTTTAATTAAGAATTATGCCCTTCTTTAGTTTTTTTGTGTGTGTGTTTGGTACGGGGTGGTCGCTGGCTTGCATTGGTCACCAAGAGCAACTGACGTGTCCTGTCCAGACCGTACAACAACCGTCCACAATGCTTCTCAACCTCGTGAAATTCTGTAGACAAATGGGTTTTCAGGAAAGTCTTTAAAGTTGGCCAACTGTTGATGAGTATGTAGAGCTGTTCGTCTACGGGTAAAGCATTAAATGAAGTCTCTGTTATCGCCCCCCACTGACGTTCTATGTCTACCATAATTGACTGTCTAACACTATGTAGGGCACTACACTTGAGCACAAAATGTTCTGCGGTTTCGTTCTCTTCACCACACATCTAACATGTTGGGTTTATGTCATACTGGTTAAAGTTCTGACGTTTTGTTTGGAGCATGTAAGTCCCTGTGAGTAACCGTACCTTTGTTTTTAACCGTTCTGACTCTCTGGCCGTATATTCCAATGAGAGCAAAGGGAGAATCTTACCAGGCACATACTTATCTTGTCTCAGGAAAAACAATGTGGAATATAAGGGTGTTAAACTGTATATTTGATCACTCCATTAGCTATGAACCATCTTGAAACGTTCGCGCCGAACTTATCGTTCAATAAGACCGAATCGGAAACGAACGATCATTGGCGAACGTTCGCTGTAATTGAACGCCCTTCGCTCAAAGATCTATAAGTAATAGTCTATTTATAGATAACGCAGGAAACGGGATTAGGCTACGGTATCTCGATCTTCTCGATTATTTATTAAAAATAATGAAAGAAAAACGCCTTTTTAGGTCTTAAACGAATAAAGAATGGAAATAGCTCTATTTGTTTGAATTTATATTTTGTTCAATGACTTTAGAACATTTGTAGATTAAATATATTGCACACTGATAGTGAATAGCTTAATAATTTTGAAAACACTAAGGATTTTTTTATAGTTTAATTATATTAAAGTATTAAATACAAAAAATAATAATCAATAAATGTAAACAGAACAGGGTTTCATTCAATCATTTATTAATGTATTAATGTATTTATTTATGTATAAATGTATTTTTTATGTATGTATTTATTCATTCATTCATTCATGCGTTCATTCATGCGTTTCTTAATTCGTTCATGTATTTCTTTCTTTATTTATTTATTCATCTATTTATTTATTTATCTATCTATTTATCTATTCATTCCATTTGTGCGTATGTGAGCTTGTTCATTGGTTTATTGGTTCGTTCGTAATTTCTTTCAGTCAGTCAGTCAGTCACTCAGTCACTCAGTCAGTCAGCGAGCGAGCGAGCGAGCGGGCCGGCCTGTCGGTCGGTCGTTCGTGCGCTCGTTTGTTAATTTGTTCGTTCGTTCATGCTGTCACGTTATGGTAGGAATTTGTAGGTGGAGATTAAAGAATAGTATAGTTGACACAAGGCCGGTTATGTTTGTATTGGGCTTCATTGATTCAGTATCTTTAGTAATCTAGCCAACCAGCAATAAGCACGCATAAAACACTGACCAATGGGATTCATAACTGAGTTTCACGGGGCAAATGTTAGAGGGAAATAGTCTGTTAGCATTTAGATCTAGAGGTGAACAGATGGAAAAAAGACACAATCATGTAGCAATCACAACGTATTTGTACAACTGAAAATATTAGTTATGTCAGACATTAAACTGGATAAGAAACTGATATATGGTGTTGTTGAATATTTTATCCCACATTATGCAGAGAAATGAACATTAATAGAGAGGGACGGACTTGTCCCATGCGCGACACGGGAAAATGGTAGTTAAAGCAAATCTCGTCATCATGACAATATGCGCATGACGAGAAATCGAATGGTAGGCTACATACTAGTAATTTAAGAGAAATGAACATTGCTTGTAACTATGTGTCGTCCATGAACTATGAACGATTACGTGACAATGCGTCCGTCAATTTGTTTGTTCGTTCGTTCGTTTGTGCGTTCGAGCTTTTCTGCGTTCGTCATCATCATCATCATCATCATCATCATCACCACCATCATTATCATCATCATCATTATCATCATCATCATTATCATCATTTTTATTTTTATTTATTTTCATTTCATTTCTTTATATATTTTGTATTATTTGTACTGTACTATATTAAATGCATATTATGTTAATGCTGCCACGTTAAAACAAAAAAAAATGTTGAATGAAGTTACAAAAATCGATTGGTGATATCGCCACATAGCAGGTGGAAGGCTGCCTTGGGTACTTTATGACATCTCATGCCGACAAGGTGATTGATGTCGGTGTGTTATGCTACATTGTCCTGTTTATTGGACCCTTAATACGATTAAGCCGCTTTTAACAATGGTGATAACTGTAAGCTTAACAATACGAGACTGCGAAAATAAATGACACAGGTTATTTATTTAACTCTTTCTTTGTTTCAATTTAAATTAAAAGTATATTGATTATCTTTAGTGCGACTGTCTTTAGTTTAAAGATTTAATATGAAATAACATAAAAAATAGTTGGTAATTTACCAAAGCAATTGACTCTTTTACATGTGTTTATTTTTTTATGAAACTCCGATAATGGTGGCAAGAAATATCCTTTTTTAAAGATGCTCGGTACATATCCCGATCGTGAAAATTAAGGTTGAAATAAAACGTTTATATTTAAATTACTGATTTTTTAAGTTTTACGTCGCATATCAAACACATCAAAAGTTTTATGTAGTGTATTGTATATTTACGTATGACAGTTTGAAGTCATGCTGATATAATTTATAAATCAATAAAAAGGGCATATCACATTTCCCGTGCACTTTTATACACTTATTATAGTATTTGCCGCGAAAGAAACCCGTATAGGAAGTATCAAGTAAATGAATGTTACCGTGTAATCAAACTGCACACTTGTGTGCGTACATATAACTTGAACTACATTAAGCACTGTTATATGCGTCCTCATATCAGTCATATGGCATGTATGTATGTAGCATACGTCTGTTCTCAACGATTGAACTATATGGTATTTAAGTATTTCATTTAGACGCAGTTGTCTTTCCACACATTCTAATCACACATGTATGACTTCTTGCGTTTCTTAATTGGACAATCTAACCACAATTCTTTACGACAGAAAATTGAAGTCAGACTAATATATAAGGGAGCCGGCCGATGCCTGATCTATAAGAGATAACTTGACGCTCAAATGGATAAGAAAGGGATCACCACAGCAGGTTGCTAATACACAGTGTAGACTTCCGCTGTTTTATTGTTGTAACATGTTTGTTTAGAAAGCATAGGCAAAGTTATATGGAATCCAATTTTGAACTTTTGAATTTTAATTGAGGAGTATAGATGACATCAAAGAAGTGATTTTCTAGACACCTGGAGATAACTGAGGACGACACATACAATTAAGTAAATACTGAATCAACTAATAAGCATCCCATGGAGGCAGATAATATCTTACTTAAACGTCAACAGATATGTTCAGGCTAAAATCGGATTTTATAAAGGAATATCATTGAATCTCTGTCCAATTAGATGTCTTGCATATATTTTTAGTAATTTACACTATTTCAATTTAGAACGTTTTTTTATAATTTTATTTTATTTTGTATGTTTGTTACACCAATATATTTAAAAAGAAAATAAAGTTACTTAACTAATAAAGCTAAAACGTTGAACACAAAATAAGTAAATAAATTATTAAATACATCAAAAAATGAATGAATGAATAAATGGCTGGCTGGCTGGATGGGAGGGAGGGAGGGAGGGAAGAAAGAAAGAAAGGAAGAAAGGAAGGAAGGAAGGAAGGAAGGGAGGGAGGGAGGGAGGGAGGGAGGGAGGGAGGGAGGGAGGAGGGGAGGGAGGGAGGGAGGGAGGGAGGGAGGGAGGGAGGGAGGGAGGGGGGAGGGAGGAGGGAGGGAGGGAGGGAGGGAGGGAGGGAGGAGGGAAGGGAAGGAAGAAGGAAGGAAGGAAGGAAGAAGGAAGGAAGGAAGGAAGGAAGGAAGGGAAGGAAGGAAGGAAGGAAGGAAGGAAGGAAGGAGGAAGGAAGGAGGAAGGAAGGAAGGAAGGAAGGAAGGAAGGAAGGAAGGAAGGAAGGAGGAAGGAAGGAAGGAAGGAAGGAAGGAAGGAGGAAGGAAGGAAGGAAGGAAGGAAGGAAGGAAGGAAGGAAGGAAGGAAGGAAGGAAGGAGGAAGGAAGGAAGGAAGGAAGGAAGGAAGGAAGGAAGGAGGAAGGAAGGAAGGAAGAAGGAAGGAGGGAAGGAAGGAAGGAAGGAAGGAAGGAAGGAAGGAAGGAAGGAAGGAAGGATGGATCGATCGATGGAAGAACAAACGAACGAACTCATGAACAAACAAATGAACCAATGAACAAACGCACGAACGCAGAAAGTAACGGGAAAAAAACGGACGGACGGACGAAGGGATGGAAAGATTAATGAATGAATGAACGAATAAATAATTAAATAAAAACAAAAAACAAAACAAAAAAGCATAAAAAACATAAATACATAAATGAATGAATAAATGAATGAACGACCGAACGAATGAATGATCGAACGAACGAACGAACGAACGAAAAAAGAATTAACCAAAGAACAAACCAAAAAAGAACGAAATAACAGAAGAACAAACAAACGAACGCATCGAGGAACGAACCAAAGAACGAACGAAGCAACCACCAAACAATAAACCAACGCACGAACGAACAAACGAACAAACAAACGGATGGACGGACTGACGGACGGACGGATGGAAGGATAAATGAATGAATTAATTAATAATAAGATAAATAGATGGGTAAATAATAAAAAAAGTAATTAAATAAAATTACGTTCATACTTCTTGTTTGTTATTATTTTTGCCATTGCATCATTTAATATAATTTAACTACATGTATCAACAAATGCATAGTGTTTTTCAATATTATGAATCTATTGTACATTTCACAGGTATTACAAATAAACCACGCGGTAACAAGATTCACTTTAGCATTTATTATATTCAATCTTAAAATGTTCTAAATTCCTTGAATACAATAAATATTTGCATTCCATATTTCACACCTTTATTAAGTTCAAGACCTAAAAGGGCGTTTTTCTTCATTATTTTCAACAAATAATCGAGAGATCGAGATACCGTGACCTAATCCTTTTTCATTCGTTATCTATAAAACTATTTATTTATAGATCTTTTATCCATGTTATCTACAGGCTAACCCCATACCAAACGGTATGATGGTAATACCATTGCCTGTCCGTACAGGCTAACTCCGTTAACCTAGGCCTGTTGAACAGACCACGGAGTGTATATTGACAGGAGATGAATCGAGTATTTGACCCTTACTGTAGTAAATTCAATCTTATGCAAAAACTATTCATCCGATTTTATTGGTTTATACGTTATCTTGTTGCTTATTAATTCCTCTTTCAAAAAAATATAACTTTTAGTATATTCCCGTTGTTATTAATGGATTTATAGCGAGTTAAACACAAGAAATACACATTTTATGTTTTACCACCGTGCGTTTTAACGTGTTGTGGCTATCGATCTTTTACGATTAGCGTACAGCGAAGCGCCGAGGTTATACATTTTGTTGTACCCACTCACGTCTTTTGTTAAATTATAGTTTCATTTCTCGGCCGATTTTGACAAATTATATATAATTAGAAAGCTTACTTTACGTAGTAAACAGATATATCAATATATATTAAGTTTTTCTTCTGATTTCGACAGCCCGGCGAGTTATAACTTTAACTTTTGCAAATATCATACCGTTTTGGAGTTTTAGAATCTAGATTTACGGTTGACATGTTCGTACTTAATACCAATTTGTAGCGTTTATATTTGGAGTTCAGTTTTAAAAATTACATCTTGCTTAGGAGAATAGAATTCTGTATACGATAGAAAAAAATTTGTTTAAAAACGAAAGTAATTAAGGAATGAAGGCGGGAAAATGTAACGCGCGTTCCTAACGCACTGAACTGATGCTACGGTCTTGGCGATTATGCTTTTGTTTAGAAACCGGCCATTGAATTTCTTTTGCCATCTTATTATATTTTTTATGGAATATATTGTAGTATTTTGTTCACGAAACATATCAATAAAGCTTATTATAAATGAATCTTAATAAATTAACGATTTCAGCTCTTGTTTATAACACAGAAAGGGTGTAAAATTTATGATGAAACAGCGTATATAGCGGACCCTCTCGATATTATTCGGCTTTGCATGCATACTTGAAATAAAATGGGTGTCAAAAACATTCATCGTTTGCTGTTTATTATCAACAAGGTAATTATGTATAATTATTTGAAATGTTATTTACCTTAAATTATCAATTTATTAAAGAGTATTGAAAATCACGGTCCGTGAAATAAATAAACTTGGGTGTTACGCGGGTCATTTCGTATTTTGACATCAGGGCATCATGTCCAACTATTGAAAATCAGATTTTTTTCACCGGGACGATGACGGCTTGGATTTAGACAGGCAGACAGATAGTTTATTCAGACTTAAACAACAGTACGTCGTCTTCAACTCAAATATATAAATTATTTTTAGACGAATTGTTAGGTGATTACACATATAGCAGTGATGATTCTGAGAATGTTGCCATGTTTCTTATCCGTGTAATCTAGAGTCCATGGTTTGAGCATTTTTATCGCGGTGTTCAAAAAAAGATATCTCAATAATCTTGTTTATTGATAGATCTGTGGTTTTATTGCCCCTGTGTTCAGCACAAACCAATTATCTCGTTATGATCAGAAACTGTGCCGACCAATACTAAATAACACTATGGTGTCATACGCCACAGCAGGGACCTATACTTGTATATTGGTCCCTAACCACAGATGGCAATGTCTGGTCAGATTACACTTTTTATGATACCTCCATGTCTTCTCGTGGTATTAGTGGTCATTTCTTGGAGAAATGTAACGCCAAATACTCAATTTTGCGTTTATAAGATATGTAGCGTATTGAAAACATTTATAGTCATCTGCCCATACAGATTGCCATAAACTAAATACTGTATAGATGTCAGCCAGCTAAATCACAATAATTATTAGTGCTTAATACCTATACATGTACATTTTAAACATTTAAAAAATCTAATACTTAACATTTAACGTATTTAGCGGGTACCGGTAAAAAAACTCCGTCATTTCGTAGTCCTATATAGAGTGTATGGTAGTGTACGGAACAACATAATTAAAAACAGCATTCTCATTTGACCACAACGGGGTTAAATAATCTTTCCAAAAAATACAAATAATACAGAGTTTTAATTTAGAATTCTATATATTTATAACTCTGTTAACTTATAAAGATATTTCAAAATACATGCATAGACAGTTGGCCGTGATTTTCAAGAATCTTTAAATAATTTTAATTAATTGATAATTTATGGTTAATAACCTTTCATATAATTTTACATAATTACCTTTTTGATAATAAACAACAAACGATGAATGTTTTGACACCCATTATATTTGAAGTATGCAAAGCCGAAAAATATCAAGAGGGTCCGCTATACATTTGTATACGCTGTTTCATCATAAAATTAACACCCTTTCTGTGTTATAATCAAGAGCTGAAATCGTAAATTTATTAAGCTTCATTAATACTTAGCTTTATGGATATGTCTCTAGAACAAAATATTTCAATATATTCCATAAAAAATATAATAATCGTGGCAAAGGAAATTCAATGGCCGGTATCTAAACAAAAGCATAATCGCCATCAGTTCGGTTCGTTAGAACCGCGCGCTACTTATTTCCGCCTTCATTCCTTACTTGCTTTCATTTTTAAACCAATTTTTTTTCTATCATATACAGAATTCTATTCTCCTAAGCAAGATGTTATTTTTAAAACTGAACTCCAAATATAAACGCTACAAATCGGTATAAAGTACGAACATGTCAACCGTAAATCTAGATTCTAAAACTCCAAAACGGTATGATATTTGCAAAAGTTAAAGTTATAACTCGCCGAGCTGCCAAAATCAGAAGAAAAACTTAATATATATTTATATATCTGAAAACTACATTACGTAAGCTTTCTAATGATATATAATTTGTCAAAATCGGCATAGAAATGAAACTATAATTTAACAAAATACGTGAATGGGTACATCAAATGTATAACATCGGCGCTTCGATAAAAGATCGACAGATACGACACGGTCACGTGACTTAGACACAACAAGATATTTGGCGTAACGGTCCCGTTTCATATCCGTGTAATCTAGAGTCCGTGAACAGACTAACTCGAGTCGTATCGGGTGAACTTAAAGCGTTTCCTGATTCAAATCTGTACAATTCTCGAATATGATACTAGTAAATGACAATCTAAAAGTTTGATCATGTTTATTTTCAGAATCATGTCGAAGATGTGTCCGTGGAGTCTGCCATATAATGACCCTGCTGGGATACGGGGAGGAGATCAGACGGAGACGGATTGAGAAGTTCAGTGAATGTGATATGCTGTGGAACTCAAAATCCATTAATGGACATCTCATCACAGTCGGCAGCAAGACCGAAGGACTTACCTGCTGGCGTGAAAGCGATTATGATCATTAACATGAGCTAAACAAAGTCCTCTGTCTGGAAACTGAAGTCGATCTAAACACCATACCCGACGACATAAAAGTGTGCAGAATGGATACACCTGACGTGTACCCAGGACACTGCAAGATGTTACTGGAGAGACTTAATTCCACACGTACTACTGTTTTAATAATGTTGTGTGTGATGACGGACAAGGGAACGTTATGATAAGCAGCGGTTTATTTCCTGATAAAATGTCAACATTTAGAGGTGAATGAGTAGGTCCACTTGAACGCGCGGGGCCCTCACTACCGAGATCGGACGAAAAACGATTAAAAGTCGACCAAGTATTTGCAGTACATTGTCACTGCCCCAGCATCCTGCAGAGATGGGCCCAACGACCTCGACTTTGGCCGCCAGCGGAGGTCGTGCAGAAAGTTGTATCATTGGGCTCTGTTGTTACCCCGGTAGGATTTAAAGGTAGTAAAAACAATGAATTAGAGTGGAGAATTTGCTTTAACATGGGTGAAACGGAACTCGTTAACAATCTGAATATCACTCAGGCAAAAGTGTATGTAATTCTTAAAATGATTGTAAAAGACGTACTGAAATCGAACAATAAAGAAATTACATCATTTGTGATAAAAATATCATCCTTTGGCAAGCGGAAAGAAAGTCATCCTATTAGTTTCAAGAAAAAATATGAGCTACTGGTTACATGATGCACTGGGAAAACTGCTAACTGCGATATCCTCTACACAGCTGTCATATTACATGATTCCTGAGCGTAATCTAATGGCAGCGTGTGGATTGCAGGAGGAACAGAAACGTAAATGGGTAGAAGACATCACGAACATGATGGAAGAAGGTCCCAGTGTAATACTGAGATTGCCGGTATATGTTATCCACAGCCGATGCTGTGGTTCAGCAAGAGAAAGATTGAGGCGGAGATGCTGATGCTGGAGTGGATGAGCAGATCCCTGCGATGTAGAAATGAGAACTGGGAATATGATGAATCTGATATCATTTTGGTGGAGATAGACAGACGCCAGGACGAGATTGCGAAAGAAGTATGTGAAAGGATGTCTGTTGAAGCCAGCGCTGTAAATAATGTGAATGATATATATTTTAGACTGTTGATGTAATTATGAATTTTATGGATATATTTGATGTCATTAATTTAGCGATTGATTGTACGTGAGCAATATCAGTTTTTGACGATGCTGCGAAGCGGCACTTCTAAGTAATCATACCATGGAAAAATTCTTCACAATGAAGACCTATGTAAAAGGCCGAGCCAGTCCGATTGTGATAGCTCGATTTTTCTACCGTACCCGGGAAATGCTAAATCAGTTGTTGTCGGCTATTTCTTGTATATATCATAATTATACAAGCGATTTTGACCCATTTGGCGCTGACGTCATTTCAGAGAAAAACCAGGTAGAAGTTTACGTACTGTTTTGCGCGATATTTTCTCGCAATTATTTTTCTAAACGGCATACCTCGCTGATTTTCATTGATAAAGGTTAAGGAAGCTCGGCTATAAATAGGATAGCATATTCTGGGGAAAAGATTTAATAATATTTTGAAAACGTTTATTTTAAATCAGTTATATTCAATCCATCATATGTTTATAGATCAATGAAACAACTATGCATTTTCTTTATTGTATTTGACATTTGCCGTACTTCTGTAATTAAATTGCGAATGAAAACGTGTAAAATTAACGTTAAACTAGATCATGAGTGTAAAGAAAACGAATTATTTCGAACCTGCCATTTGTAAACGTTAAAGCGAGTATGGTATATAAACAGCATACTAGACGTGCGATATCTATGAAACTCGCTCTTATGCGTGCTTTCTCATTTTGCATATTTAATAAACTTTTCAAACAGAAATTACAGAGCCACATCAGTGCACACACTATGTTTGATAATTCATTCGTTTGTTGGATATTGTTTTCTGTTTTTTAAACACATAATAGGTGATATCGCGGAGATTTAGTTAACCTTACCATGTGTTCATGGGCGAACTCACGTATTCAAGTCGTATTCGACTATGTGCTCATACCTACTTTCGGGAATCATCATGAAAGTATTGCCGTACTTAACGAACAAACATGCCTAAGCTTATTGATTTAGAGAAAAAAAATCAAAAGAGAAAAAGTATATGTCCATGCACATGGGCATGTGAAATCACGCCCGTACACATAACATTATTAACTTAGGAGAGGAAACAACGTAATATATAAAGTTTGGTATGATATACACGTGAAATTAAAGAGCATGGTGCAATTAAAGCGCATGTCAAGTTTTGAATATATCTGCTACGTAACGTAATGTTATAACCCACAAACGTTTTACTGTAACAGAACTTTTTTTTTAAGATAAGTGGTACAGAAAATACACGTCGAATATCTTTTAAAAGATATTTCTTGCCGAGAATGTAACCCGCCTCCCAGTTTCGCTGAATGGGTTCCCCACGGGTACTACTTCCCCGTACCCCCCAATTTTTTGTTCGTACCCTATTTGTGTCGTACCCAATTTTTGCTCGTAACCAAATGTTTTTTCGTACCCAATTTTTTTTTCGTACCCAATTTTTTTTTCGTAACCAACTTTTGTTCGTTCCCAATTTTTTTGGCATAATTTTTGTACCCAAAATGTTCGTACCCATTTTTTTCGTACCCAAACTTGTCGTACCCACATACACATTTGTGGTGATGTAGATAAACTTAAATTGATGCTTTTATATCCATCCTTTTCAAAAGCATCGTAACACCAGTACTGTCAGTACTTTGATTTCTAATCTTTATTTTCATGAAATTGGTAAGACCAATTGTTTCAATTACATCTCGGAGGAGTTCGAAAATTCGGGTATTTTGAAAAATTTTGTGGCCGCCAGGTGTCGGGGCAGTTATACCTTTATGGTAATTTAGTGAATCCTTGTAAACATTAGAAGTCATATTTTGTGTCTCAGAGTTCGTAAAACTTACCAAGGGCCTTTATTTGAATGATTCCCTTGTGCTGAAAATCTTTGTTCGCGGCAGTGTATTTTATATGGCTATAGTGAAACATTGTTTGCACCACAGAAGTCACATTTTGAGTCTATTTTTTATGAAATATAATCAGAATTTAGTTAGAACATTTTTCTCAGTCGAGTAGAAAATGATTCCGATCTGTTGGGAAACATGAACGCCACGGGGCGAGACACTTTTCCTTAAATGGCTATATGATAGTTTTGTGAACACTCTAGAAGTGACATTTTTGTCCATTTTTATATGTTTTAATGATTTCTCGGCCGAGTTTGAAAATGTTTCCTGTTCGTTCAAAACATGGCTACACAGGGGCAAAGAGGCAGGGAAGTTTCTCGTTTATAGTTAAAGTGAAACCTTGTGAACACTTAGGAAGTCACATACTAGGGCTCTGGGCTTTTGGCCCCCTTGTTATAGTTCTCCCGAAAAGAATGACGCTGTGTTTACATGTTTCGCATATTTCATATGAATAATGAATTAAATGCTATTGCTTGGGTTGAGTGATGATTTTTTTAAGCTAATAATAATGGAAATAGCGATTACGATGATGCTGATACGAATATGAATAATGCTGATGATGGTGGTGGTGATGCTGCTGCTGCTGCTGCTGCTGATGATGATGATGATGATGATGATGATGTTGCTGCTGCTGCTGCTGCTGCTGATGATGATGATGATGATGACCATCATCATCATCATCATGATGATGATCATGACGATTATGTTGATGACGAGTACGATGATGATGATTGTATTTACAGAAACCCATACATATCATGTATGTTGGCGACTTTGTAATGTCCTTTTCTATTCATGAAAGTTAAATTAAAATAATAGTGAGTCATGAGTGGTCTATTTGTTTCATTATATAGTAAACGTGCTCATAATCTGCGTGCCTGTATAAATTGACATTATAATAATTCTAGGACAAATATCCTAATGAAGTCTACAGATGGAATACCAACTGTGCATTACATTACATATCAACTGGTTTATCCATATAAAAATAAATTACCATCGTGACAGACACGTACGCATGGGCAATGCGATTCATATTTAAAGGGAGCCTACAAAGCAATAGAACCTTGATTGAACATTTCACACCTATATGAGTCGTTTTCTGAGAAAACAGGACATTATGCATGTGCGGAAAGTGTCGTCTCAGATTAGACTGTGGAGTCCACACAGGCTAATCAGGGACGATACTTTCCGCCTGTATGACATATTTCGTTTAAATGAAGTCTCTTCTTAGCAAAAATCCAATTTAGGCGAAAAGTGTCGTCCCTGATAAGCCTGTGCGGACTGCACAGACTATTATGGGACGACACTTTACGCACATGCATTATGCCCAGTTTTCTCAGAACACGACTCGTATAATCACCCTGGATCAGCAGACGATTTATTCCATAAATCAATCTTGCGGAGGAGTCCGGAGATAGCCGGTGTATCACGATTGCAATATTATTAATATTTAATTATACAGCTCCAATTTATGATAGAACTATCACAGACGAATTCAATGGACGGATCGAAAGAAGACAAAATCTGCAGCAATCACTTTCAGAACTAAATTATGATTTAAAGCATTGCATTATAATTGGGAATCAATTCGCACATAAGGTAGCCAACAAAATGTTCTTGAAAATATCATTTGAAAATTACACATTCGATTAAAATATATTTCCATTATCACTGTAAGATGTTGAAAGCTATGAGGCTATCAATAAAGTAAACAACGCAATTAAGCACTTGCCGATATTTTCTCTGAGTGTTAGTATCCAAATCCTTTGAATAAAATTAGTAGTAACAACCTAAACAACATAAAGCCATTGAACAGAACATAGCCATCAGCACTGGATACTGCGATTGCATTTATAATAATAGGTATACATGCTACGTTATAATATCAAAATGGCATCATAAAAGTATTACACTCATAATCATGTGTTATTGCTACAAAATACGACAAACATGTTTATATAATAAATTAACTTTACAAAATATCAATAAATTAGTAATGGAATTTTTTGAAGTATTTTGGGAATTTATGCAAAATGGACGGACGAAGGTATTAAACATGTATGTTTGTTACAATTTTAAAATAACACATAAATGGATACATGTAATGATTCATAAATAGGTAATTAGCCTTATTCTCGTTTGATTTCTCTGGTTTTAAGTTAATATGTAAATTCCCTAGTGGGTTTAATAAAAAATATTAATTTCAGACACTATTAACCATTTATGCCTAGCGTCTAGAAAAAAGGCCTTGGCAAACATGATGCGGCGTCTCATCTGGGTCTGCGCTGTTTGCTTAAAGGAATTTCTGTAAGAAATATTGTAAATATAAAAATAGATATACTAGACATTCCTAATTTTGGAAATAAATTGATCCAATTTAGAAGGATGGGAGAGTCCACAAGGCATAAATGGGTTAAACAAAAATGTTTTTTAAAGACTATGTTTGAAACTATCAATCATCTGTATTTCCACTAAAATTCAACTCATTATGTCGTATGTTCCGGTTCGGAAACGTCTGCTGGTTCAAGTGGCGTCTGCTCATCTGACGGGTGGTTCTTGTTTTCCGGATTGTCTAAAAATAGCATACCGGTAGTTGTTTTTAGTTCGGAAAGGTTAAATCTATAGTGCAGTAACTAAATATTTTATTGATCGATGTCAGTGAAAATAACGTTGCAAATGTGTCAATGCAAATGTTCACCAAGACAACGAAAAGAAAAATATTTAATGGAGGGGATATGTCCGATAAGGATTCTGAGAAAGACGCTTTTCTTAAGAATGGTTGAATATAACATACATTGTATAAGCAATCATATACTAATAAGGCTTCACAGCCCTAGTATCAATAACGGCATTGAACGATACAAAATAAATAAGAACATTTACATATACTGTAAGAACAATTTCAAAGAAATGTATTTAACTATTTATCAATGCAATGGCAGCATTGGGACTTTTTTAGTATTAGAATGATCAACATAAACTTATTTGATAAATTACATTAAATAATATGGCCAAGAAAGTGTGTTCTGAAAAATAAGTGTACACACATTTTAGTGTGTACTACACTCACACATTCTTTTCAAATCAGTAGGTTTTATCCATATATTGAGAGACCATACCTAAAAAAGAGTTTAACTGTGATCCATGCTTTATCGAATAATATACGTTTCAAGTACCAAATAGAAGATATAAAAGCATAGCAACCGTATTTAGATAATTAGCACTTTCGCATTAGTATGTTTTTAGAGCGTTTGCATTAAACTTACAAACGCGTCTAAGCAACACCATCGCGCAAGTACTCAACGATATGTTTAGACTGGATCTAACCACTGACTCATCTCCTAGACCTAATCTAGTGGCTTTAATAAGGTTTACTTGCAGGATTGTTTGTGATTGTCAAAAAGTAGATCTGCAAACAAAACCTATCCATAGTTTTGCCATAGGCGGCCAAACAATTTTGCAACCAAAGGCCAATGTCATGCCGCTAATGTTTCACTCTGGCACTATCTGTCCTTGACCAGACCACTACGTATATAGATTAAACAAATAATTCAGTACAGTGTATAAAGCCACGAACAAGCCCGCCATAAATTGAAATGAAATTGTAAGGTATCCCTTTAAAAAATTCCCATCTTTCAAGTACCTTTAGCAATTATTGCTTCTAAGCTTCGACCTTAATAATATGGATATTATTGATAAAAAAATGGAAAAAGACAGTGGCCGAGATGACTAAATAGTGACTAAATAGTTGGGTGTCATGCGTCAACAATACTTAAGTATTACGGGTTGTGACATCGCTAAATAGTATTTTAATCCTGGTTTATGTTTTGTACTAATTCCAAGCATATCCATTATAAGGTTAGATTTGGATGCACCAATGCAACTTCGAAACGTTTAATTTCCAAACTTTTCAGAACTTCACAAAAAGTCACAACGGGGAACTTGGCTTGAGAAGCACTTACTTGTATATGGTATAATTTTTTTAACATAAAAGTGAATGGAATAATAGGTATGAATTTATACTTCCAAAATGGTCTATATAGAGGACGAACATCAAATAATAACAAAGTAATATTTTCAAATTGTATACTTTACAAAGATTCTTTAAATATTTCCCCATAGTAACAACAGGTGGACTTAATGGCAACTAACTGAATACATAATATTTACAGACTTCCCTTAATAAATGTGTAGAATAACTATGTAAAGGTATTCATCAAAATCGCATAAACAATTGCATACATGCACACATTACTGTGGATGCCTTTTGTCTGCTGTGTGGTTCATTTCCAGCAATTGAAACTTTAAAAAGAAAGATATAACTTAATGGATCTGGATGTTTCTACAAAATGATATTAAAAAATCCGACTATTGCTTGACAGTTGTGAATAAGTTACGCAAACCAGTCATACAGAGGGATAGCGTAAGTGTCCAATCACTTATCATCGTTGATTTACAATGAAAACACAAGAATTTGAAAGCGGTAAATTTAATGGCAAACACAACATGTTTTTGGACAATTTTTCTGCACAATAAGCAAGTCATGTAAACGCGATATAAAACGCATGTTTTCTTGATTGTAGTTAACCAATTACGATTTCAAACTCACGTTTTGCATAATTCATTTAAGAGGTGTACTTGTTTTCTTTTATTGTTCATTTGTCGAATTTCAACAGGCAACCAAACTCTGCCCTATACCATAATTAAAACTCTTCTCGTAAGTAACATAAATGGATGTTATAACAAACGAAAATACAATGCCAAATCATCTGCATGTCATCTAAAATATGTATAACTATAAATGTAGTAAACCCATTTTTAATCTTCCATTTTTATCGCCTCGAGTACTTATTTCATATGAGTCGCGTTGTGAGAAAACTGGGCATAATGCATGTGCGTAAAGTGTCATCCCAGATTAGCCTGTGCAGTCCGCACAGGCTAATCAGGGACGACACTTTCCGCCTCAATTGGATTTTTGCTAATAAGAGACTTCATTAAAACGAAAAATGTCATAAAAGCGGAAAATGTCGTCCCTGATTAGCCTATGCGGACTTCACAGGCTAATATGGGATGACACTTTACGCACATGCATTAAGCCCAGTTTTCTCAGAACAAGGCTCAATTGGGTCTCTGTCTCAACGTTGATGAAAAATATGCGCAAGCGCTCGTGACAACATGTATTTTCCCACATTACTAAGAAAAGAAACCCTTGGTATTAAAGTAGAAGCTAACATATAACCTGTATACACTGAAAATTGATGAAGTGGGTTGTAATGAGGAAACGTGGCGCCCTCGAATTGGGAACATACTCTCTGGACTTGCCTCGGTTTGGGAACATACTTTATGACCAGGTTTCGAATGGAATACTTCATTGCCAGGTTTCTAATGGAAAACATACTTCCTGACAAATCTCGAACCGGGAACATACTTTCTGGACTGCCCTCGAATTGGAAACATGCCTTGTAAATACACGAAGTGACTAATATACTGCTCTGTTTCTACCTGACACTTATAGGGAGTAAGATCACGTGAATGTGATACTGTACCTTCTTTTATAAAATTAGTTTCATAACATGTAAAATATGTAATTGATGCGCGAAATTTGAAAAAAAAGTATTGACGGCGAAATGCCTAGTGGTTCATGTGTATCAAAAGATTGCTGAAAAATCTTAGGAAGAAATGTCACAGAAGAATGAATGCTTCGGCGTGTTTGATGGGGGAAATGGTGAATGGAGACTTTGTTTCAAATTAAAACTAAAAGTGTACAGAGCAACAGTAGTAATTAATAGCGATCGCAAGTAGTGCGTGGTCATATTTATTTAATGCAGGTATAAATATATGTACGAAGATTACATTGAAACGCAAAGTCACAAGCGTATCTTAATGAACTTTAATTGATTTGTAACATAATATTATAAAATATATATTTGCCATGAGTTTGAGCGCTGCGTGTTTGTAGAAATTGTGTCCGCTCAGGGGGTCCTGTGTTCGATCCCCTTTTGAAACATTCTTAGGGTCTTGAATTAAAACTCCAATTTCTTGTTCTACTCAGACAACGGACTCAAGACTGTCTCACTTAGCATTTAGTATCGAGGTCAAGTCAAAAAGTTCAAATCAAATCACAACAGCCCATTGTACAACACCATAATCGCAAACTACACGTACCTGTTTCTAGCCTTTGCGTTGTCGTCTGCTCGGTTCCAGACGGCCCCTGTTTATCGGCTGCACTATGTGTTGGCTGCCCGTTATGTGATGTCGTCTGTTGTCCCGCGCCTTTGCTTACGTTACATCCCATTGTATGTTCTTGTAAGTGCTTTATTTAATGGAATTTAACCTAAAAAAGAATTGCATTCAGGCCTAAAATAAGTGAAGCAAAAATAAAATGAGTTTGTTCTTTTTCCAACTGTTTAATAAGTGCGCTTATTTCCTGCGCTTTACGTCGCATAAACGTCGCTCACAAAATGCACTGTGCAGTTTGCAAAGATGTAGTGAACGTATGTGCACAAGTTTCGAGCGTTTTGATAAATCTTTTTTTCCGATTGAAAGATTTTTCGGAAATGTATCGTTTAAATTAATTTAATCACAACAACAGAGTATCTTGTTTTCGAGTGATAAACAATTATATGCCACAAGCAAGAGCGCTCGCTCCGTTTGTTTACTTCACAATGTTTTATGCAACCGTAGCAATGTGATGCGAAACCTTAGCGTGTATCGGATGATCGTGAGTTTCAACAAACAAAGGGAATTTAAATTAAGAAATGTTCTACAGGTTTATGTATATTTCATATGCTCATTGTTTACTGCCCGACCTCAAATAGGAAAATGATGTCCATTATTAAACCATGTAGCCTTGCATCATTTGACGTCTGCTTAGCGATTCATATTTCATTCCCGCTCGATGAATTGACGTAAAATCGGATAGACATATAGGATATTACATAATAAAATAAGAAACTGTCTAATGTAAGTAACGATAAAAATGTGTATTACATTTTTCAAATTGTCTTGCGCCGACATATTGCCATACATATCAAAGAAATCACTTACTGTCAAAGACATTGTTATTATGAAATAAGGCGTAACTAGTTTTTTCACTTTACCGACCGACGATAATTTGTTGTGCCGATTCTAAACTTTTTTGTATTCCAAGTTTAGTTTTCTTTTTTTTCAGATAAGTGCGATCATAATCATTAAATTAACAATTATGTGTGTGGACTGCACAGGCTAATCTGGAACGACACTTTACGCACATGCATTAAGCCCAGTTTTCCCATAACGCGGCTCAGCAGTGCGCGGTTTGTAGCAATATACCTGTACAGATCAAAATAGTTGAAACGTATCGACATGTAATAAAAGAAGATCGATTTTAGTAAAATGATTGGTGAAAATCTTGTCTCGAGACAATATTGTATACATATATATTCATATTTTATTCATAAAAATATGACGTAAAGAGGATTATCATTACCGGCAGTACTCCCTGGGGTAATGACATGAAATCGTCATCCAAAGAATACGCGTCAAAAATATGTGGAATATCCATGTAAGTGATATAAATAATTGATCCTCGTTCCGGATCAACTGGGCTTAATGCATGTGCGTAAAGTTTCATCCCAGTCCGGACTGGCTAATCAGGGCCCATAATTTCCACCTTTACTGGATTCTCGCTAAGAAAAGACTTGCTTTAAACGAATAATACCTTACAAGATGAAAATCGCACCCCCTTATTAGCAGTTGCGAACTGCATTTAAATCTCTCTGTGTGTGACCGCAATTTGATATAAACATTGCTCGGATGAACTCTTGATCGGTCTTTTTTCAAGCATTTAAAGTTGTGTTTTATGCAATTGTTGTAAATTTCAATCGAGTTTATCGAGGGCCCTGTGTCAAAAACATCTTTAGTCATATGGTGCCCAGAAATCTCACCTGTCAACTTCATTTGTTCAGCAATCACACTATTTTGTTTTCTGGAATGAAAAGAATGCTCCCTATAATATTTGTTTAATAGCCTGAACTTATTAAAGTTTCGTGTAGAAAAATCATTAATACATATTAAGTGAACAGAAATGATACTGACACATTTGCTGGCATGCAGCTTTAAGCTAAGAAGCGTTTTGATCGATCAGTTACTGAAATACGTGAAATTGCATAATGTGTATAAACTTAACATGTTGTGTCTTTATTTTAAAAGCCTAATCGTGGTAAGAGTGATGACACTTGTATTATCAGACAACAACACACTAAAACATTGTAAAGGGCTATTGCTGGTCGCACTGTGTTAATACAGGTAAAACTGCAAAGAAAGTCGGAAAAAATAACTGTTTACGTGAATTTCAGTTCTTCTTTATGAAGTAAATTGACTCTTAGCAAACATAAATTTATGTCCCTAAGCATTTATTAAAATGTTCCCATTATATATTAAACTCAATTATTCTCAGTTTGCAGATGAAAACATTATAATTTTAAAATGCAAAATCGTTTTAAAACCTATTTAATATGCAATTCATCATTGGTGTCACTTACAGCCACGTGGCTCGGAAAAAATGGAAAATATGCACACACAACGATGTTGGGTTCTTAGAAACCTTTGATGCGCAATATGCAATAATATCCCCATCAGTATGCGTAGATCATAAATTTGTTTGGTTTCGTGCACTTAAAACGAAGTTAAACCTCTCGTTTGAAAAAAAACATTGAGTTCATGAGTGGTCCTTGAACATTCAATCAAACATGAATCATGCCATTTCAGACATTTTAAGTAATTTAATTTGCTTATCAGTTAAATCGAGTCAACTTTGTTTGTTCTAAACATGTGCAGGTATTAAACGAGGGGTTACAAATCACTAAATTGTATTGAAGCGCGTTGAAATTTATTTGGTCGGCTTTTATTAATACAACCTAATAAAGTCAAAATAGTGAAACTGTAATGAATAGTTTCAGATCTTCAAATTAACCAAGAAATATCACGTACTTTCACTTGTATAATTAAATGAAAGGAATGCTAGTAGTAAATTGTTGTTTGGATAAAGATAAGTAGTTGAAAAGCAAAATTAAACATGTCCGATAAGATTAATTTATGGGTAGCACATAAGTATTTACGCAATGCATTGCCACATATCATCACATCATATATATGTACCTATATAACTTTGACTTTGAATTGTTTTTAAAAAAGTTGCTAATAACGACGCGTTTGAAAGCGAAATAGCATTCTTGTTTCTTTGATTGGAGTACGTTTATTGTGAATATAATTACTCCGTTCCCATTTTAACGTGTTCAATATAACCATAATATTGAATAAATATAACCATTTATATTGAATGAGATACGTTTAAAAAGTCAATTATTAAAATTTTCCTTCGAAACCCGAAAAAATCGATGAAATGCACGTATATTTTGTAATGTTTTAAAATATCCAAATTAAACATTAAACAAAATTAAACTTCTTTAAAACGTATGTCAATTTTAATACTCATGTAAGTATGAACCCCACTCTGTCAAACCAGATTTTAAAGGGACCACTCGGCCATCCGTGCTCATACAATGAGTGGTGTATTTTATACTTTATATAAGCAATCCTCGTAGTGTCACAAAATATAACGACAACAACAAAACTCTCCAAATTATTCAATCGTTTCGCGTTGCAACACTTTATGATTTTCAGGCTTTTAAATCGTCAAAAGATGCATATGCATGTAATGGATATTTTAGAGCATGGTAAATGTTCAGTATTACTGTTTCCTCACAAATATAATAACTACAACGAACATTTGCGAATCTGAAACATGTTTTTATAATTTTGTCAATTTACCAAAACGTGAAAAGGTCCCTTAAACGCATGTTAAGTGTCCTCTCATATTTGCATGTACAGTCGGCGTGTATAGTGTTCTTCGTTTAAATGAAGTCTCTACTACATACACATGCAGTCTAGGTGGAAAGTGACGTTCATGCTAAGCTTGTGTGGACTGCAAAGGTTAATTTGGAATGACACTTTACTCACATGCATAACGCCCTGTTTCCTTATGGCGATGCGCTAATCTTATTCGGCATTAGGGTATTAATAGGCACTCAGTATGCACTTTTACTGATACCGCACATGGTATTCCTCTCTAAAAGTATGCCCGACTAGCTAGGTGACTTGTTGTAGTGCTATATGCAGACACGCGTCCTTCTAAGGTACAGTCGGTGCTAGATCAAGGACCACAACCTCATTGGCAATCACATTAACGTTAACAAGTCTAATTTAGGAAAAACAAGACTAAAGTTTGAGACTCGGCAAATCGTTCGATTATTTTCTCGACAAAATTGTAACAATTTGTTTAAGTAAACCTTGATGCTCAATATGTGCAGTCAGTATTTTAATGCGACATTTTTCTTCCAAAATAAGAAAATATGTCAACTAATGAATACAATGAAAGATTTCATGGCAAGAAGAAACGTTTCGTTGTTATTATTTTTCGTCTAATTATTTTTATTAGGAATATTAAGTCATCATTTCTCTTGCATGCTTAGCGCCTTTCTCAGTTTTTGAAAACTGCGTTGAATCATATAATAGATGTAATCTCCTGATGTGGAGGGGCTTGGGATCGAACCCGCGAAAACATAGTACTTTAAATAATTGTTAACATATGAAATAAATGTGTTCTTAAAATGGACATATTTCATTATGTTATTATTTTGAACTGTTTGTCCAATAATATAAACCAAGTATATAAAAATAAAAAACTCAGTGGTCGAATTGAAATTCGATGTCAAGTAGTAGTAGTAGTAGTAGTAGTAGTAGTAGTAGTAGTAGTAGTAGTAGTAGTAGTAGTAGTAGTAGTAGTAGTAGTAGTAGTAGTAGTAGTTGTTGTAGTAGTAGAAGTAGTAGTAGTAGTAGTAGTAGTAGTAGTAGAAGTAGTAGAAGTAGTAGTAGTAGTAGAAGTAGTAGTAATAGAAGTAGTAGTAGTAGTAGTAGTAGGTAGTAGTTGTAGTAGTAGTAGTAGTAGTAGTAGTAGTAGTAGTAGTAGTAGTAGTAGTAGTAGTAGTAGTAGTAGTAGTATTAGTAGTAGTAGTAGTAGTAGTAGTAGTAGTACTAGTAGTAGTAGTAGTAGTAGTAGTAGTAGTAGTGGTGGTGGTGGTGGTGGTGGTGGTGGTGGTGGTGGTGGTGGTGGTGGTGGTGGTGGTGGTGGTGGTGGTGGTGGTGGTGGTGGTGGTGGTGGTGGTGGTGGTGGTGGTGGTGGTGGTGGTGGTGGTGGTGGTGGTGGTGGCGGTGGCGGTGGCGGTGGTTGTGGCGGTGGCGGTGGTAGTAGTAGTAGTAGTAGTGGTGATGCTGTTGATGTTGTTATTATTATTTATTGAATTTTGTAACCGTGTTTTATTCCATTTAGTTTTTGCATCTAAGTCCCATTTTCAAAAATCCAGTACCATAAATAATTAGTGTCTTTTAAATGTGTAATGTAACCTGAACCGGAACCACGTTTTGACAAATGACACATAATTTCGCGATCATAACAGTTGTGCAATTCAATTCTGTCAAATCGTTCATAAAGAGAGAACGTCGAAGAAAAAAATGGATATTGAAAGTGGTCAATTTGACGATGCAGATAATGAACAGCCCATCTCAACAACTCAGAGGTAACGACGTGTTGTTGTTTGATCAAAAGTGTAAATAAATGTTTATGCAAGTTCTAATTTCTATGGAATTGAAGTTGAACACAAATTGTATTGTTATTGATGTACAGTTTGTCAACCAGTTCCGGATAATCAGCAGTTCCGATTAATTTGTATTTAATTTTCCATAATGCCCCAATAAAATCAAAATGATAAGTGTCTACGGTATACATAAGGTAAAGGAATAAATTAACAAATTTTAAGCAAGAAAGCTTTTGTATTATGCTTACAGGGGTGATAAATGCAGCAAAAAGTTAACCGGAACTGATTAAATTAGTTATGTTTTGAAATGTGCATATGGATATAGAAGGCTTTATTAATTTCAAATAAACTTTTTGCTGATTGAAAACAAATGTCATGACATGTTTTGAAATACTAATTCTGTATAAAGTTGAATGATTTTTAATAATTTTCCGAAGTGTGAACTTTAATAGGCTATTTTTTACAAAAAACTGCATATGCCGTCTGGCGTAACCTGTTATCATACAAAATAAATTTTACCCTTTATTTTTACATCTTCTCACATTAACACTAAATCCCGAAAGAAATTATTTTGTTAAAAAAATAATGTTTTTTGCCGGGTTATTCTAAACTGGTGACTGACTGTAGTTCTTCTTGAATGCTCCGAACTTTTATAAGTACATAGCGACCCGGAGGGCCAATAGCTGGTAGTTAGATTATTGCAACAAGTTATTGATCTATGAAAGTTTTTATTGAAATTTTGGTGTTTTTTTAATGGGTAAAACTGATGAAAGTTGAAGCGATTCCTCTTTAGACAGGTGTTTTGTACAGTTGCAAAAGTTGGACTATAAATATTGTCAGACTGTCCTTGTGCAGTGGTTGGTACAGCCCCTGTATCACTTCCTCTGCATTTGGTAAATGGTAACCTTACAGAACCGGTGGGTTTTTCAGTGGGTTTTCTGGTTTTCCTTGACATCCAACACCTAGGAAGTTAATTTCCCTAGATAGGTGTGCAACAACACACTTCAGGCCCTTACAAAATGCAGACTCAGGCTTGCACACATTTTTTCATCGCGTTATTGTCTGATAGGGCCATAAATACTTGCAATAATCCAACTCTCGGCTATTGACCCTCCAGGTCACTGGGAGTTGCAACTGGTAACCACAGGTATTGGGCACATCGCCAAGTCACTTTAACACTATCAATATGTCATAAAACAACTTTTTTCATAAAAAAATAATATAAAAAAAATTCTGATATATATATAAATACCTGTGCTGGTAACAAGATATTTCATAGAAATGTGCGGTCCAGATTCAGGCGGCACTTAAATCGGTAATATTAGCAACATTAACTATTTTCTGGCATGAATAAACACTAAAGATCATATATATCAATAATGCGCAAATTTAAACAACTAACAGGATATGGTGCAGTGCTTTCCACAGGCCACTATAGGTCCCTCGCCGGGGCGCTTGAAAGTCGAAATCAGAGTCAGCAGGGCGCTTGAAATTTTCTGATCAGTGTGTATTTTTCATACTGCAACTAGGCATTCTTAAGATCAAATACCTGCATACCACGAGTCTCGGCCACTTCCAGTGCTTGCCACATGATTTTTTCAGACGCCCCGGGGCCGTTTAGGGGGGGGGGTACTTATTACTTTTCCCGTCGCTACTGATTACCGGATAATCTTGTATATTCCAGTTTAAAAAGCAAAATCTGGTAAATTTTTATGATTAAAGTGCTCAAGAATTTCAAGAAACACAAAAATTCGCCATTTTTATGCCCCTGAAGGAGGGCATATAGTGATCGGACTGTCCGTCCGTCCGTCTGTCCGTCACACTTTGCGTTTAGGTTTCAAAAAATGCTCATAACTTCTATGTTGCTTCAGATAGCAATTTCATATTTGGAATGCATGTGTATATGGACAAGGCCTTTCCATACGCACACGCATTTTGACCCCTGTGACCTTGAAATTAGGGTCCCCGTTTCGAAAAAAGCTCATAACTTCTAGTGTGGGTGTATTTTGTGTTGTATAAAAAGGAGAACATCATGTCAGGCGATTAACGCGTGTTCAGAGGAAAACAAAACGCTCCGATTGGACATTTCATCACATCTTTAAACAGTAACATATGCCAAAATTTATTTGATACTTAAGAAAATGGCGAATGTTTGTGTTTCTTGAAATTCTTGAGCACTTTTATCGTAAATATTTACCAGATTTTTTCCTTTTTAAACTGGAATATACGAGAAAAGTAATAAATACCCCCCCCTAAATGGCCCCGGGGCGTCTGAAAAAATTCCTGTGGAAAGCACTGTGGTGTGCTCGCATAGTATAAGTAATGACATTAATCCAAAGTTTCATGAAAATGTGTTAGTTTTTGCAATGAAAAACGCTGAGAGTTCCGAATTTGAAAATTTTCTCCAGAATCCTCTTTGAGAAAGATCTCGTGTCTAATCAACCAATCGTAATACACCAACTTTCTCCGGAACCTCTGTAAGATAGATCTAATCGTTAATTCAAAACTTCGGCTTTTTCGGTTTGATAATGGTTTTTGTGTAAAGTTTTTGTTTTGAGTTTTTTTCAACAAATGACTCGACAATTGATGTGTAGATGATAACAGGTATTGTGTTTGGCACGATGTATTAGGTTAATTGAAATCGATTTCATAGAGATATGTGAGAAATTATTTTTATGTTCCCCACCACTATAGTGGGGGTCATATTGTTTTTGCCCTGTCTGTTGGTTGGTTGGTTTGTGTGTTTGTTTGCTCCAACTTTAACATTTTGTCATAACTTTTGCATTATTGAAGATAGCAACTTCATATTTGGCATGCATGTGTATCTCATGGAGCTGCACATTTTGAGTGGTGAAAGGTCAAGGTCATCCTTCAAGGTCAAAGGTCAAATATATTGGGGGACATTAGTGCTGCAGCGAATCCAAAATTTCAATCGGATCCGGATTCGAATCCAAAGGCCAGGATATCGAATATCGGTTCGAATCCTAATTTGAAAGTAAAAATACGCAAAATAAATTATAATTTAAATTGCTATAACCAAAATTATGTTTTGAAACACCAGAACTTATATATTTCTTATGAAAAAAAGTAATTAACTTTTATTATTATTATAAACTTTACAGCTACTAATATTCATACTACTTTAGCAGCACTAGTAGATGCAGATGCAGCCGCAGCAGCAGTAGTGGAAGCAGAAAAAACAACCAGGCTTTTTCCGCTCCAATTTGGGAATACGCCACACTGGAATTTTGGGAATTTCGCGTCGTGAAAACCCCCATTTTGGGAAAAAAATTATTCGCAAAATTGGCTCAATTGGGAAAAATTATCGCATGTAAATAGTGTTTCTTATATTTCAAAGAAGCCGTTAACTGGTAAATAACGACTATTTTGATAACTTATTATTAAAATTTAACAAAGTATTATGAACATGTGAGATAAGTGCAGGTTTTTTAATCTGAATTTGGGGAAAAGGCCTGGCCTTTTTGAGTTGAAAAAAATTGTGCGAAGCGCCGAATTTTGAGGAAAATAAGGAAAGTCTTAAATAATCATTAACATATTTTACAGTTTTTAAAACAAATTAAAGGCAACAGATAATTTAATTATGCAACACTTTCTATTTTCTACACTGGATTAGGTTAACTTATATATTTTAAGGTAAAAAAAAAATATTTTTTTTTTTTGGAATTGGGTTTTTTTTTTTCAATTGGGAAAAAACAACCAGATTTGCATTGGGAATGGGGTCGAATTTCGGACCCGTGGCATAGGGCAGAACAAGCCTGACGACATCAAAAAAAAATACTAAGTAGATGAAAACAAAAATTAAATGGACTTGCGTTGTTCGAACAAACATTTATAACCGGGTCCAGATTCCACAAATTTCTCAAAAACTATCAAAATCGCACATACACGAAAAAGTGTAAGCATTTGAATGACAAATATTAATAATAATGTCTAATATAAAACACATCTATGTCAGTCAGATATAATATGAATAACACTGTATTTTAACAAGCAATAAACGCACCATACGCAATCTGCAATAAGTATCAATAAAATACTTCGTAACGACCACTTATAAGCCAGAATTAGTATGCTGATAAAACCCAAAATGCTTCCACACCGAGGATTTTAATTGTTTAGGTGCATCGTAAATTTTCTTCTGCTCCATTTTGCACCATCGAAAACGAAAGTAGACTGTGTAGTACCATGTTTTTGTCTAAAAAGTAGCAATAATCGTGACAAACTACGTACCAGCCAGCCTTGCAAACAGAAAGAAACAATTTAACGAAAAGTATTAGGGGGAAAGAAACAATTACCGCAAAGGAAAGGTTAGACTCAAATAAGATCCGGATTTGAAACCGATTTTACCAATCACGATTAAATCTGCGAATCCCATTTTGGATCCGCGAATCTCGGATATTTCGGATATCCGTTGTAGCCCTAGGGGACATAGTGTTTCTCAAACAAGTCTTGTTTATTATGCCCCCGGTAGGGTGGCATATAGCAGTTGAACTGTCTGTCAGTCTGTCCGTCCGTCTGTCCAAAAACTTTAACATTGGCCATAACTTTTGCAATATTGAAGATACAACTTGATATTTAGCATGCATGTGTATCTCATGAAGCTGCACTGTAACAAGTGTAACTTGTCACAAATATTATAGTTATCTAATTAATATATTACATTGTATTTATTTAGCAGTTGAATAACATTATTCCAATGAATAATGTCATGATATTTATTCTTATTGTATGTTACTGTGGTCAAATGAATGATGTTATTTATTCTTACGCAACTTAGCATTTGCTCAAGTTCAATGAGGCATAATTAATATATTTATATAACGGTTATATCATAACCAATATTGAAATGTGGTTTTATTACTGGGACAAACGTAATTATTTACATGCTGTTATTTAAGATTTTGCTTATATTAGTTATATAAGTTTGAACAGGCCACCCTTTATTAATATAACATGTTGTTGTTAAAGCCTGATGGCTAAATGGGGTTGTTTTTGTAAATGCATTTAATGCAGTTTTTCTCATTTTATTGAACTCAACTTACTTGTCAAGTGTAATTCGCATCCGCCATCTTGTTTGGAAGCTGTCACTGTCCATTTTGTAAACCGGCGTTTGATATCATATTTTGGTCTATTTAAACCATATGTGGTGCCATTTTATTCCTTAAATATTGTTCTTTCTAAATATCAAGTAAACGCCACATTATAAATTGTAATTAATTATAGTTTCCTATCAAAAGCTAAATTTTCTCTGAAATGTTTATTTTAGAACGCCAATGTTACTTTGTAACAATTGTTTTCATTGGTCCGGATTTTGTTATGTGCAACCTGATTGGCTGATACTGTCTATATAAAGGCGAGCCTCAGAAGGCGGGGTCATTCAAATTTCCATCTCTGAATCAACAACATCAAAAAGTAAAAATGAGATAAATAAAATATAATCTAAATAAATCGTAAATTTATAACCAAACTAAAACAACTTGAAATTAACTGTCAAAGGGTGAGCCTAAGATGTACTTTATTATTCACGTTATATTTACAAATGTTGTTAAACTTGTTTAGTGTGCCTGGTGATCCAGACTTAAAGACGGAAAAATAGAACGTTTAGTGAACCGTCAAGAGCTTTCGTTTATCTATTCAACGACCCAAAACATTATTAACAACTCGCCATCATGACGTCTATTTCAGCACGTTTTGAGTGTTGAAAGGTCAAAGTCAAGGTCATGTTTCGAGGTCAAAAGTCAAAAAACAAAATCCAAGGGAAGTTACAAGCTTTAAAGGGACATAATTTCTATTTTCTATCATTTGGCTGGTACAGGTCATTTTCACAGGGGAAATAATATTTTTTTAAAGGATATAATCTGAAACAAATTTTAAGGTCAATGTCATCCTTCACGGTCAAAACTCAAAAAATACAATCCAAGGGAAGTAATAAGCTATAAAAGGGAGATAATATCTAAACCTGCCAAATGATATATTGAAATTTTATTTCAAAGCGGCACAATAGGGGGCGTTGTGTTTCTGATAAACACATCTCTTGTTTCATAATGTTGTGTTCTGTCAATCGAAATAATGATGTTATCAAATTTCAATTTTTCATTTTTATTGACTTTTAAAAAATTTCAGGTTCAACAGTATGCTTACAGAATGTTGTCAATTTGTAACCAAGTTGAATTTAAACGTGCCATAAATATTTGTAAATATTTATTATCACTTTACATGTTTTGTGTTTTTGAGTCACAGATTTTGTTTTATTTACTCCATGCACTACCTCATACACAGTTTACATTATTTTCTGTTTCACCTGAAATCAGCAATTAATGTTTGTTGTATCGATATGTCATTCAGAGAGCAGGAAGCTTAATAATTTAAATAAATGTGAAAATAACTATATTAACAACGATTGTCACATCTTAATCTCTTGTTAAGTAATATTGAACCTTTGTACTGTTTGTTTATATTTGTTTATGTGTACAGTAAAAATTCATGTATCTCCGGTACTGTTTTTTCTAAAGCACCATTATTTTAATCTGTGTTTGCAAAGAATCTATTCAACTATTAAATAATTAAGTTATTTTTTTTAAAGTTACTTGCTAATTGAAATTAACTGGTAACTCAAAAGAAAGAGAAGTTGAAAGTATTATGATATGTCTTTTCAGTAAAGCAGACTGCATAGAGTCGACCATGAATTTATTCAAAGGTAGGTAATGCATTAAAAAACATGTACTATGCAAATGCTAAGAGTATTTTTATTTCTAACATGTGCTAAATATAATTATGAACTATTACACATGCTCTTGGTATATTAGTGCATGTTGGAAATCAGTTATAAAATATTTAGTATATATATAAGAAGGTTAACTGACTGCATTTTATATTGAAATTTAGACAAACCCATGGAGATCCATGTTAACAAATAAATAGGACTGTTCAAGCTACTTTTTGAATGCACTGACATTGGCAAGTATTATGATCTATTATCACATATTTTACATAAATATTTTATCTCATATTTTCACAGTTTCATTTAATGTTGTTTTTAGACAGACAGAGGAGATAACCAAAATATCCCCACGCTTTTCAAAAAGCGTGGGGATATTTTGGTTATCTCCTCTGTCTGTCTGTCCTTCCGTCCTGGCCACTATCTCCTCCTACACTATAAGCACTAGAACCTTGAAACTTACACACATGGTAGCTATGAGCATATGTGCGACCCTACACTATTTTTATCTGACCCCTGGGTTAAAAGTTATGGGGGTTGGGGTGGGGCCGGGTCAGAGATTTTCACTCATTTTTATGCCCCCGGTATGGTGCATTGGCCATAACTTTTGCAATATTGAAGATAGCAAATTGATATTTGGCATGCATGTGTATCTCATGGAGCTGCACATTTTGAGTGGTGAAATGTCAAGGTCACGGTCAGCCTTCAAGGTCAAAGGTCAAAAAACTAATCCAAGGGAAGTAATAAGCTTTAAAGGGAGGTAAGTAATGAACCTGCCAAATGATAAATTTTTTACTGAACATCTCTTATGACAATACGGTCAATCTCAACTATGCATGGCCCCATTTCCAACCCTGGGGTGCCCCCTGGGTCAAACATGCGGCGTGGGGATACGCATCAACCTCTGCCGCGTCATTTCTAGTTTATATTATATCACTAGGTTTCATTAATTTAAGGTAAAATGGACAGTACAAATGGTTATCATGGTGATGATTTTGATGATGATGAAGAAGATGATGATGACGATGATGATTACCTAGACTGGGATGATGATTCCGGTGGAATGTTGAAACCTGTGACGTCCAGCAACAGTAGGAGCGCGCCAAATCAACAACAGAAGACAGCTGGACCGTTGCAACCCAGCGAGAAAGTCATGAGGAAATACATTGACAAGATCAATGTTGGTATGGCAGCTGTTACATTTGTGTATTGATTTGTTTGTTGATTCTTGAGACTCATTTTCATCTAAATATTTATATTTAACAATCTAACATTTGATAATACTTCATGTTTAGCATGTGTCAATTCAAGTGTAGTAAATGAAAATATACAATATTATAATTAAACAGGAAAAGTGATGTTGTTCTTATTGAATTTGCTTGCCATTTTTAGCTCATCTATTTTTTTTTTTTTTAATTATGAGCTATTGTCATCACCTTGGCGTCGGCGTTGGCGTCGGCGTCCGGTTAAGTTTTGCGTTTAGGTCCATTTTTCTCAGAAAGTATCAATGCTATTGCATTCAAACTTGGTACACTTACTTACTATCATTAGGGGACTGGGCAGGCAAAGTTAGATAACTCTGGCGTGCATTTTGACAGAATTATGTGCCCTTTTTATACTTAGAAAATTGAAAATTTTGATTAAGTTTTGTGTTTAGGTCCATTTTATTCCTTAAGTATCAAAGCTATTGCTTTCATACTTGCAACACTTACTAACTATCATAAGGGGACTGTGCAGGCAAAGTTATGTAACTCTGACTGGCATTTTGACAGAATTATGTGCCCTTTTTATACTTAGAAAATTGAAAATTTGGTTAAGTTTTGTGTTTAGGTCCACTTTATTCCTACAGTATCAAAGCTATTGCTTTCATACTTGCAACACTTATTAACTATCATAAGGGGACTGTGCAGGCAAAGTTATGTAACTCTGACTGGCATTTGGATGGAATTATGGGCCCTTTATACTTAAAAAATTGAAAATTTGGTTAAGTTTTGTGTTTTGGTCCACTTTACCCCTAAAGTATCATAGATATTGCTTTCATACTTGGAACACTCGCAAACTATCATAAGGGTACAGTAAAAGGACAAGTTGCATAACTCTGGTTGTCATTTTTACGGAATTATGGCCCTTTTTTGACTTAGTAACTTTGAATATATGGTTAAATTTTGTGTTTCGATCCACTTTACTTCTAAAGTATCAAGGCTATTGCTTTCAAACTTCAAATACTTTCATGCTATTATGAGGTTACTGTACCTGGCAAGTTGAATTTTACCTTGACCTTTTTGTAAGATCATCTCACAAATGACCACCACACCCTCACACTTTACCCCCCCCTCCCACCCCGACCCCCCAAATTATTTTTTTTGAAACGGTTAAAAAACACAAATATTTATTTTTATTATTTTATTTTTGAAATACCGTCCAACCATCGCACCCAAGAATCCCCTCCCCCCCACCCCCCCCACCCACCCCCCCCCACCCCCGATTTTTTTTAAATTTTGTTTTGCTTTTTTTTTCTTCGCATTTTTGGAAGATAATGTAATAAATGTCCACACCCCCACACTATACACCCCTCTTCACTCCACCCCTCCCTCCTTTGTGATTGAAATTGAGAGTCCCTTCACCTTTAAAAAGAAAAAAGATGAGCGGTCTGCACCCGCAAGGCGGTGCTCTTGTTTATGTTTGTATCAGGATTGTGAAAGTTTAATTGTAAAAGCAACAGCTTCTGCCGTCAAATTCTGTCACTCGTTGATAAAACTCTGTTTTCATGTTAAACCCTTTCGTGATAAAATGTGTAAATTAAATTGGACAGAAACCACAAAATACCCTACTAGTTAAGCCATGTATCTTTTTTATATTATATAGAGAAGTACACGGGTCCACAACTGACAAGCTCTGCTTCCTCAGCTCTCACATCAAAGGGAAAACAGCAGGATCATATGAGGTAGGGATGAAAAGGGTAACAGTAACGTCCTTCAAAAAAAAAAATCAGCTTTTATACAAAAAGTATAGAGAACACTATATCAGGTATCTCTTTAATACAGATGATTTAACTTGGTGATGCATAGAACACCTTGGCACAAGGCTTGGGTTTTTGTGCTGAGCAATTAAACGCTGATGTCAACACTTACAAGGTATTCTATTTATCCCACTATTTTGTTTACCTATATTTAGAAAATATAAATAAAATGGCTGAAAAAAAGATTAATAACATCAAATTGAAATGATAAAATGGAACTTAACCAAAATTATGTCATAAAATATATTGCACATGTTTGCTGTCTCAAACAATTTTATACCGTAAGGTGTATTTCTTTGATTCAAACATGGTGCTGGAAAAAGAAAATCTTCAGCATATGTTACAGAACATCTGATATGTGTGCAGGCTGTATGAAGTTATAATACAGGAGCATGCAGTAAATGTTGTGGAAAATAAAATGTCTGAATCTTTTATATTTACCAGTTTATGTGGAAACAGAAACATTGTTAAAATACTTTGAATCATACTGTTATTGATAAATGCATTTCTTTACAAAACTAAACAACAAAGTGATGTTTGCCTGTGTTATGGTAAAAAAATGTATTTCTCTTTTACCTGCACTTAATGCTTCTTAACCTGTTCTTATTTATGCTTTTTGTGTTAGACATAATATATTTATATTATAAATTCTAACATTTGCTTGCACACAATGAAATAAATACACACAAGTGTTTCAGTAGTATCTTCACCCTCATTGTCTTATTGTTCTGGAAAAACTGTGCTTTATGCATGTATGTTAAGTCTCTGTGTCATCCCAGGTAAGCCTTTGCAGTTTGCACAGACTAATCAGGGACAGCACTTTCAGCTTTTTTAGAATTTATCTAGTAAAGAAATTCTCTTCTAAACAACAATTAATTCTATGCAGAAAGTGTCGACCCTGATTAGCCTGTGCAGACTGCAATCTGGGACCACACTTTACAAACATGCATTAGCCTGTGCAGACTGTAATCTGGGACCACACTTTACAAACATGCATTAGCCTGTGCAGACTGCAATCTGGGACCACACTTTACAAACATGCATTATGCCCAGTTTTTCCAAAACAAGGCTCAATTAGATGGTTTGTTCTCCCAGGTTGAGGGGCAAGGATAAGTCAGACCGTGCCACTGCTGAGCAGGTGATGGACCCGCGTACGCGTATGATCCTCTTCAAGATGATCAGTCGTGGAGTCATCACGGAGGTCAATGGCTGTATCAGCACGGGCAAGGAGGCTAACGTGTATCACGCCACAGCAAAGGACGGCTCTGATAAAGCTATCAAGGTAGGGGATGACAATCGACACAAAGGACGGCTCTGATAAAGCTATCAAGGTAGGGGATGACAATCGACACAAAGGACGGCTCTGATAAAGCTATCAAGGTAGGGGATGACAATCGACATTTGAGTTGAGCTCTAGGAAAATCTAGGAAATCCAGGCTTGATGCATGAACTATACTTGCTGATAAGCAGTCCTGACAGGCTAATCAAGGACAAAACTTGCAACTTTTATTGAATTTTTATGCCCCCTGATTGAGAGATATTGGGGTATATTGTTTTTGGCCTGTCTGTCTGTCATTGTGTCAGTCAGTCATTGTATGTGTGTGTCACAAACTTTTACCTTGGTTAAAGTTTTATATCTTTTGCAATATTCAAGATAGCAACTTGATATTTGACATGCATGTGTATCTCATGAAGCTGCACATTTTGAGTGGCTAAAGGTCAAGGTCATTGTTCAAGGTCAAAGGTCAAATTAATGGCTTCAAAGCGGCGCAATAGGGGGCATTGTGTTTCTCACAAACACGTCTCTTGTTTTGTTTGAAGAAAGTATCTTCTAAACAAAAATCCAGTCTAGGCGGAAAGGGTCCTCCTTGATTAGCCTGTGTAGACTGCTCAGGCTAATCTGGTACAACACTTTGTGCACATGCATTAAGCTCGATTTTCACAGAGAGAGGCGCTGTTTTATGCATGTAGTTAAAGAAATTGATTTAATGATACTTGTGTCATTTGTTCACCCATTTGTCTAATGGTCTTGATTAGCTGTTGTGTTTGCCTTCTGTCTTTTTTTATGCCCCGGAACCAGCGGTTCTGGGGGCATATTAAAATCGCACTGTTCGTTTGTTAGTAAATTAGTAAGTTAGTCCGTCCAGATTAGTTTCCGCTCAATGAGTCAAGCAATTGTCATCAGATCTTCACCAAACTTCATGAAAATGTTTAAGGCATTAACATCTAGGTCAAGTTCGATAATTGGCCAAATTGACCCAGACATTCCTGAGTTACGGCCCTTGAATCATCCTTAAATTGGGTTTTTTCTCGTTTCCGCTTAATAACTTTAGCAAATGATCAGGATCTTTGCCACTCTTCATATAAAGGTGTAAGGCAATAACATGTACATCAAGTTCGATAATCGGCCAAATTGACCCGAGACTCCTGAGTTATGGCCCTTGAATCATTGTTTAATTGGGTTTTTCTTGTTTCCGCTCAATAACTCGAGCAAATGTCATAGAATCTTGGCCACACTTCATGAAAATGTGTAAGGTAATAACATCTAGGTCAAGTTCGATAATCAGCCGAATTGACCCATACACTCCTGAGTTACGACCCTTGAATCATTGAAAAATGCTCATAACTTCTATGTCGCTTTAGATGTAACCTTCATATTTGGTATGCATGTGTATATGGGCAAGGCCTTTCCATACGCACACAAATTTTGACACCTTTTACCTTGACCTTGAACTTAAGGTCAGCGCTTAGGTTTCGAAATCTGCGTTTAGGTTTCAAAAAAGCGTTTTTCGGGGGCATATGTCTTCCAATGGAGACAGCTTTTGTTTTGTGCTTTGTCATCTAGGTTTACACAACTTTATAGAAACCACATTGTTTGCCAATTCTTTAAGACATGGGTGCCAGTGATATTATATAGCACTGGTTTACTGCCAATATTTTCTACCAAAAGCTTGAGTAGTGAGTAGGACAACTTACCACCCTTATAAGACTATACTACTGTAACCTTCAGTGATACATCGGGAAATTTATGTTGTGTTCTGTTATTGCAGGTGTATAAGACATCCATCCTGATATTCAAGGACCGTGACAAGTATGTTAGTGGAGAGTTCCGGTTCAGGCACGGCTACTGTAAACACAACCCACGTAAGATGGTGAGAACTTGGGCTGAAAAAGAAATGAGGAATCTCACAAGGTATTATATGGGGCTTTATGCATGTGCGTATCAATGCATATCAAATTTTAGCATAAAGTGTCGTCCCTGATTAGCCTGTGCGGACTGAGTGCCTAGTATGTTTTAGGGGAAAATTTTAGGGGTTGAAATAAATGTTTATTTGGGATACCACTTTGTTTACTTTTATCTTCTATAAGATAAATTAGCATATACATTGGTCTCTTAACTACTACTGGCTTATGCCATCCCAAAAGTGATTATGGAAGTAGTTTGGACATAAATAACAATGTTGTACTTGTTTGAATGTACCTGCATTTTATTTGGTTGAGAAAACCTATAAATAATTAAAAGCATTTTTTATGCAAATCATGCTTTTCTTGGCAAGTCATACAAATAGGTATGACGTAAAAAGTTCTTTAAAATTGTTTTGGCTATTGAATTATGTGTGCTGTTTTTCAGACTCCACCAAGCAGGTGTACCCTGTCCAGAGCCAATTCTGCTACGCAGCCATGTCCTGGTGATGGACTTCATTGGAACAGAAGGATGGTACACTTAAACTGTTTGTCTGCTCAGTCATTATACCTCCTAACCCTTTAAAGATAATTACAGGCTGCCAAATCATAGCTCATGTGCAAAATAATGTACTGTACACTCACAAAAACTGTTTAAACAGCTTGTCTAGTGTAGCCAAGGAGTAATCTTGGGCAAACGAAAATGCACGTGACCAGCTACTTAGATATTCAGCTTTAATCCTCCAGTGACTGTTGGCAATTGCAGTTGTAAATGTATTTATTTTTATAATTCTGTTTATATTTTAAAGATTTGGGGATCAAAGATTAACGGAAAAAAAATGTAAATTATGTATCCCATCTCACTTTGATCAAGGAAGTCCTGTGACCTTGATGCGCATAGCATCAACTTTCTTTTAGAAGGTCAATATACTTTTAGAGCATCAAAGTTTTATTACAACATTAAGGTACTCTTAGAGCATCAAAGTTCCCTTAAAACATCAAAGCTTTATCAGAACATCAAAGTACTTTTGTTGCATTAAAGTACTCTTAGAACATAAAAGTTCTCGTTGAACATCAAAGTACGCTTAGAACGTCAATGTACTTTTTGAGTATTAAAGTATTCTTAACTTATCAAAGCACTTTAAGATCATTTAAGTGCTTTTAAAGAGCATCAAAGTATGCTTAGAGCATCAGTGTTTATAGATCTTAGAAGTATTCTGGAGAATCAAACTTCGTATTACTCATAAATCAAAGCAATCTTAAATGATAAAAGTATATTAAGAACATTAACATACTCCTGGAGCATCAAAGTACTCTTAAAACATTGAACAATTGTTGCCAAATTCCCAAATAACCATACAATTATTATTGGAGTCGCGTTCTGAGAAAACTGGGCATAATGCATGTGCGTAAAGTGTCGTCCCAGATTAGCCTGTGCAGTCCGCACAGGCTTATCAGGGGCGACACTTTCTGCATAAACAAGATTTTCTGTAAGAAGGGACTTCCTTTAAACAAAAAATACCATAAAAGTGGAAAGTGTTGTCCCTGATTAGCCTGTGCGAACTGCACAGACTAATTTGGGATGAAACTTAACGCACATGCATTAAGCCCATCTTTCTCAGAACAGGCACAATGGACCTCGAATGTGCTATTAAGGTGAGCTTGGATTGTTTTATAATTTTAGATTCGCATGAAAAATCTCCTATGTTTTGTTTCTAGGCCTTCCTCACTGTTACAATCTCCGATTCTGTGTTTGTATGCCTGCCCCACTGTTACAATCTCCTATTCTGTGTTTGTAGGCCTGCCCCACTGTTACAATCTCCTATACTGTATAGGTAGGCCTGCCACACTGTTACAATCTCCTATGGTGTGTTTGTAGGCCTGCCCCACTGTTACAATCTCCTATACTGTATTTGTAGGCCTGCCCCACTGTTACAATCTCCTATGCTGTGTTTGTAGGCCTGCCCCACTGTTACCATCTCCTATGCTGTGTATGTAAGCCTGCCCCACTGTTACAATCTCCTATACTGTATTTGTAGGCCTGCCACACTGTTACAATCTCCTATGCTGTGTTTGTAGGCCTGCCCCACTGTTACAATCTCCTATACTGTATTTGTAGGCCTGCCCCACTGTTACCATCTCCTATGCTGTGTTTGTAGGCCTGCCCCACTGTTACAATCTCCTATACTGTATTTGTAGGCCTGCCACACTGTTACAATCTCCTATGCTGTGTTTGTAGGCCTGCCCCACTGTTACAATCTCCTATACTGTATTTGTAGGCCTGCCCCACTGTTACAATCTCCTATGCTGTGTTTGTAGGCCTGCTCCACTGTTACCATCTCCTATGCTGTGTATGTAAGCCTGCCCCACTGTTACAATCTCCTGTGCTGTGTTTTTAGGCCTGCCCCATTGTTGAAGGACAGTGAGGTGAGCGAGTCCAAGGCCCGTGAACTCTACCTACAATGTATACAGATCCTAAGATCCCTCTATCACGACTGTAGACTCATACACGCAGACTTCAGTGAGTTTAACCTGCTGTAAGTGGTCTGGAATGTGTGATTTAGGTGCATCTAAAGCATCTAAAAGAACAACAGAGATAATTGTCATAATTCCCTTTGATAAAAAGTGTTATTGTAAATTGGAAATAAAAAATAACGTCTTTATTAATTTGTTCAATAAAAAATTGCCTTGAGGTTGAGTTTAATCAGGCGTGTAAATTACAGAAGAAACTCCTCTTTTTTTTGAGAACTAATTTAGAGCAGATTTGTATTCCTATATGACATACGTAGTTGTGTTCTTACTCAGCATACATAGTTGTGTTCCTATACGACATACGTAGTTGTGGTCTTATTCAGCATACAAAGTTGTGTTCCTATATGACATACGTAGTTGTGTTCTTACTCAGCATACATAGTTGTGTTCCTATATGACATACGTAGTTGTGTTCTTATTCAACATTCAAAGTTGTGTTCTTATTCAACATTCAAAGTTGTGTTCTTATTCAACATTCAAAGTTGTGTTCCTATATGACATACCTAGTTTTGTTCTTATTCAGCATACATAGTTGTGTTCCTATATGGCATACTGTACGTAGTTGTGTTCCTTTACGACATACGTAGTTGTGTTCTTATTCAGCATACAAAGTTGTGTTCCTATATGGCATACTGTACGTAGTTGTGTTCCTTTACGACATACGTAGTTGTGTTCTTATTCAGCATACAAAGTTGTGTTCATATTCTACATACATAGGTGTGTTCCTTTTCCACATACATAGTTGTGTTTCTTTTCCACATACATAGTTGCGTTTCTTTACACCAGAGTGCACGAGGGTAGCCTGTATGTAATAGACGTGTCCCAGTCCGTGGAACATGACCACCCACACGCCCTGGAGTTCTTGAGGAAAGATTGCACCAACGTCACAGGTACGGCACACAACTCTTACTGGCCCATACCTTGTATAGATGAGCCTTGTTCTGAGAAATCGGGGCTTTATTCATGTGCGTAAAGTGTCCCAGATTAGCCGGTTCAGTCCACCAATCAGGGTAGACACATTCAACTTTTACAGGATTTTTATGAAAGGAAGTATCTTCTAAACAAAAATCCAGTGTAGGCTGAAAGTGTCATCCCTGATAAGCCTGTGCTGACAGTGCTAAAATGGGTTGACACTTAATGCACGTGCATGAAGCCTCGATTTCCTAGAGTAAGGCTTAAATATATTGTCATGCTTAAAAGGGAAGGCTGGCCTGTGAGAGTCATCTTGAAGAAGGTGTGGTATGTTTGCAAACTATGTACTACAGTATAATCAGCTTCATGATTAAAAAAAAAAAGAATTTGAAATTTGAATTTGAAAAACTAGCAATATATTGGGTCTTATTATTATATTTTTTTCTGTCTGGATTTTAATAGTTACGAAACCTCTGGCTGTACATAATGTATTGTTATGATCCTTGCTTGTTTATCCAATGTTCCTGCTGTTAACTTCAAAATCCCCATCAGATTGTATGTGCTATAATGTACGACCAATCTTATCCGAATGATGGAGGTGTTTTTGTAAATAAATACCGTCAATTATTCATCAAAATTAATAATATAAAAAATAAAACCTGTTGTCATGTTCCCCATTCAAAGGGTCTTGCCAAACTTCCACCAAAGGACCAAAATATAACACTGACATTTATTTGTAATGAAAAAACACTTTTTATCTTTAGAACAAATGCTTGAATCTTGATTTGGAGACCTAAGTCGGTTATTTCCCCTGAATCCTCACAAAAATAGACAAGTCAGTATAGTTGGCTTACTTGGTTATTATTGTTGATCATTATGTGCTGCATAGTTCATGTTTATATACAATATTTTGGTGATGTATACCGTAATTAATTCTGCTTATAGATAAGTGTTTTTCTTACTGATCTGTATTACAAAATGTTATTTCTAGCTGCTTTAGTTATCAAAGACATGACAAATTATACTACTTATTAATAGGCAACATATCGCTATGGAGAACAACAATAAAAAGAGAAGATTCCAAATAGTTTGACCTACATGTATATCTACATGTCTATTTGTTCTACTTTGGACTTTTTCTATCAAGGGAAATAATTGGAAAGTCAAAAAAGAAGATTCCAAATAGTTTGACCTACATGTATGTGCTTTTTGTTTTACCTTGGACTTTTCCTGTCGAGGGAAATAATTGGAAAGTCACTAAGATCCATAATTTATTTGCCTCATACCATTGTGTGAAATGTCATTGACAGAATACTTGCTCTTGAATGTATATAATTTAAAACATTATTGCTTGTACATTAATTTGGTCTACTTTGCTTGCTATTTGTCAAGGAAGATAACTATAAAGTCACTAAGGTCCTAAATTGATCTGCCCCATGTTAATGAGCATGTGTGTTAAGGGTTGTCCCAGATTAGCCTGTGCAGTCAGCACAGGCTAATCAAGGACTTGGTACAACACTATCCACTTGTATGGATTTTTGTGTTAAAAGGAATGATTAGATGTACAATTTCATTGACAGAATACTTAACATTGTGCATGTGCGTAAAGGGTTGTCCCAGATTACCATGTTCAGTCCCCGCAGGCCAATCTAAAACGACATGTTATGCTTTTATACTCGCGAGTATATTGTTTTGGCCTGTATGTCTGTCATTCTGTCCCAAAACTTTAACCTTGCATTAAAGTTTTGCAATAACTTTTGCAATATTGAAAGCAACTTGATATTTGGCATGCATGTGTATCTCATGAAGCTGCACATTTTTGAGTGTTGAAAGGTCAAGGTCATCCTTCAAGGTCAAAAGTCAAAAAATACAATCCAAGGGAAGTAATAATCTTTAAAAGGGAGATAATTTCTAAACCTGCCAAATGATATATTGAAATTTTATTTCAAAGCGGCGCAATAGGGGGCATTGTGTTTCTGGCCAACACATCTCTTGTTGTTTAAGAGAACTAAAAGATGTTAGAGTAGTCAATCTAGCCAAACTTAGCATCAAACCTCAAACTTAGTGCGAAATAAATGGGGTTTTTTATTTTTATGAAGGATAATATCTAAATAAATACAGGAAATGTCAATGAAAGAATACTTTTTGGACATGTAATTGATAGAATACTTTTTTGATATGTGAAATGTGCTTGACAGAATACTTCCGTAAGAAGGGTGTGAGCACACTGACAGTGAAGGAGCTGTTTGACTTTGTGACTGATGTGACCATCACGGCTGACAATCTGGACCAGTATCTGGACAAGTGTATGAAGCTCACGGCCGGCAGAACTGCAGAGGATGTCACCGAGGAGGACAAGGTTAACGAAGAGGTCAGTGGAATTTTAATGTGAGCCGCGTTCTGAGAAAACTGGGCTTAGTGCATGTGCGTAAAGTGTAGTCCCAGATTAGAGTGTGCAGTCCGCACAGGCTAATCAGGGACGACACTTTCCGCTTTTATGGTATTTTTAGTTTCACGGAAGTCCCTCCTTACAGAAAATCACGTTTAGGCGGAAAGTGTTGTCCCTGATAAGCCTGTGCGAACTGCACAGGCTAATCTGGGAGATACTTTACGCACATGCATTGTTTTAAGCCTATTTGTTTAAATGTCTATTATCTATTTATCATTACTCTTCTAAGTTTGTTTCTTTGGGAAGCTGAACAATTTGTTTGAGAATTGTTCTTTGAAGTTTTTCTGCCTAATGAACAATAGGGGGCACTTTGTTACCTTTAATCCATTCCATTCCAGTTGTTTTATACAGTTGAAATTGTTACTTTTGCCAAAATATTGTTAAGCATTATTTTGTTGAATATTCAGTTTGTTTTATCTGTGTTTCTTGAACTACTGTGTTATATAATGTATACATTTGATGAGAAACCGATTGCACTGATTGTGTTGTGTCTGTGTTTTCTGTCCCCAGGTATTTAAGAATGTGTTCATCCCCCGCACCCTTGATCAGGTGGTAGACTTTGAGAGGGATTTCTACAGACAGAAGAAAGGGGATGAAACCGAGGTAAGGGCCTGTTGTTTAGTCCTATAACCTCAGGTCTTATGTGACCACTATAATTGAGCCATGCTCAGGAAAATGGGGCTCAATGCATCTGCATGAAATGTCGTCCCAGATTAGCCTGTGCATTTTTCACAGGCTTATCAAGGATGACACTTTGTGCTTTTATAGAATTTTTTGTTTTAAGGAAGTCTCTTCTCTTTGAAAATCAAGTTGGTGCATGAAGAGCTGTCCCTGATTAGCCTGTGCAGACTGCCCAGGCTTATCTGGGACGGCACATGTATTAAGTGCTTTTTTCCCTGAGAATTCCCATTCTATTTCTCACCACATTACTTATGTGGGGATTGGCTATGAAGATATTTCTTCGGCCATTTTCTCACTACCATTGATTCTCGAAGGACTGTTGTAAGTTACTGTCTCAAGTAAGCGCATATGTACTGATAAACTTAGCATGCCTTGGAGTTGGGTAAGTGAGCCTGACTGATGTGATACTGAAATATTGTTTAAAAAAGTGCGTACAATCCATCAATACAACAATACCATAGATTTATTTGGTTTTGTTGAGATAAAATTTCATGGATTTATAAAATCTGACATATTTGTTGGATCTTTAATGCATGGATTTTCAGAATTGTGTGATAAAACACTTTTGATGTAAATGTTTGTTCAGCTGACCCATCATAAAGTTTCATTACTCATTCAAAATAATTAATTTGAATCGTCTTTGCATTTACACATTATTTTTTTATGCAAAATTAATAAAAGATTCGTCTATAGTTGTTAATTTGATTTTAAAAGACACTTGATTAAAAACGAATTTGCTTTGAGAATCCTTCTTTAATACTGTTAATATATTATGTTCCCCTTCAGCTGCTGTACAGCAAGCTCACAGGTCTTACGACAGATCTGTCAGGATCCCAGCAGGTGAGTGAGAGACATGAATGTTTTGTATGACGACGCACACAGTCTAGAGTGTTTTTACAAATACAGTAATGTTTTCTCAATTTTGCTTGGAACTTAAGAGATATTTGCGATTCGATTGTAGGACATAAGCCCCCCAGGACAAAACCCCCCCAATGAAAAAATGAACATTTGGACAATTGCCCCCCCAGTAGAAATGACAGGTAGGATATAAGCCCCCCAGTGCTCATTTTGCATCTGGACATTTGCCCCCCAGTGCTTATTTTAGAAGAGGACATTTGCCCCCCAGTGCTAATATCATATGTTGTTTCCATTAAACTAGTATATCTCTGTCTTTGGATTCATTATTATTTCATATCTCACAAATATATAATCATAGAAACTTGGATCATTATAATTTGAAATAAAAAAGGTCCAGAAACTCACTTGAATTTCCTAATCTTAGGTAAAACAAACATCTTAAAGAATTGTTCTTTAATTAATCAATCAAAAGGATAATCAGCTTGTTAAAGGTGTGACATGTGGCTTTGATCATATACTTGTTAATGAAAATTAATGGCTTCTTTATTTAATCAATCAAAAGGATTATCAATAATAATTATCATAACTTAGTACAAATAATGATAATTAAAGTGAACACATATGATATAACAACATTTAAAGGCAATTATTTTTGTAGTTACATTGTTTGAGTGACAATTAACTAAAACTTAGTATATAACGAAACTATCACATTTCAAATGATACATTTCATCATGGAAATTATTAAGAGTAATAAAGGGTCTGAGAAATTACTGAAGGATGGGTACTCTTACACCAAAAAGAAGTCTCGTAAAGAATCAATACATTGGGAATGTTCCAAGCGCAGAAGCGCTTCATGTAAAGGAACCTTGACAACTAATCTTGATGTAAGTATAATATTAAAATGCTATTTGTTATCTTTGCTATCATAACTTTTAAAATAGCGATTTGCAAAATTAATTCCAGACAGTATTGCATAACTTCACAAATTTAATTATTTGAAGTAAAGGTAAATGTAGTATTTGTAAGCTTTACCAACATTCAAAATATCAATTAATTTACATAATTAATTCCAAACAGATATACAAAACGTCACAAAATAATTTTATATATAATAAATTAAATGTTTCATTTCTATTATCATTAGTTACAATATTAAATTATTGTTTTTATATATTCAGGTTACTATGGTCACATCATCCACAACACACAGTAAGGATGCTGACCACTTAGCCATAGAAGTTATGAAAGTCAGAGAAGAGATCAAATCCAGTGTCGCCTTATTTATCCCTTCCATTATTTAAGCCTTTCAGTGGTGGTTATTGGATAAATGGATTATCATCTCAAAGGTTTTGAGTAATCAGGTGGTGATAATTGGACATGATTATCTGCTCAATCGAGTAATGTCATTGAAAATTAGGCACTGGGGGGCAAATGTCCACTTCTAAAATAAGCACTGGGGGGCAAATGTCCAGATGCAAAATAAGCACTGGGGGGCTTATATCCTACCTGTCATTTCTACTGGGGGGCAATTGTCCAAATGTTCATTTTTTCATTGGGGGGGTTTTGTCCTGGGGGGCTTATGTCTGGATCCCTTGCGATTCATAACACATACAAGTTGTCTGCTTTCCCAGCTTTACGGCCTCTGATTTCACACTGTAAAATGTCGAACTCTGCTCCAGTAGCTAGTATTTTATAATGGAAATTTGCCATAGTTTTAGAAAGAACATGTGTAAATGTATACTAAATTACAATATTGTCTTGACCATTCATTTAGAGATTGATAATTATGTACAGTACTTGTTCACTGCAGCTCACATTAACTGTCAAATTTTAATAAGTTTCTGTATTAAAGAGATAGTTTGTGCAATTGTAATGGAATATAAATACCAGGGTGCGTACTCACAAAGGTCCTTGGGGTAAACAAGAGAGTATTTCTTAGATTGATGAAATTTCTTACCGCTTGGACTGTTGCCTGTGTAGGTCTTTTCACATTTACATAATTTAAACAAGTTAATGTTTGTTTAACCCTTTACCACTTAGATACATATTTTAACACATTTGTCACTTAGAAAGTTAAATTTAATTAAAGACCTATCTTACTATATTTAAGTTTAAAAGGCTGTATTTCCAACTCTTAGCTAAGACAGCAGACAGCATGAAACCTAACAGACTGCGAGTTACTCGCAGGCTGTTCTGGGTTAATGCTGTTTGCACATAGCCATTTTCACTTTGCTTCTGATTGGGAAAGGGTTAATGGTTTATATGTTTACCTTTTGTAAGCAGAAATAATTGGAATTTGTAAAAAATATTGTATCTGAAATGAAGTTCAACTTCAGGTGAGATTTCCCTTAGTAGTTATGTGAATATGGACACAGTACTAACTTATTGACATTTTTATATACATGTACACAAATAAGAGACTAGGGAAAGCAATTTTTTTTATTATTGACGGCATGAACCAGGCTGAGTCATTACATTTTAAAATATTTGTTCAGCATAGCATAATAGCTAGAATGCAGTAGTTTGACTCATCTGGTACTGAAATGATACGCACACTGGAGCATGATTGCATTTGTATTTTGAGCTTTGCGTTCTAATGTCAACAATCGTTGCTAGATGCCTACTATACTACAAGACACTGCGAATGACCCATCATCTACCAAAGACACCAGACTCACAGAAGACACCCAGGACACACAAAGCGTTGTCACAGAGTCAGTAAATGAAGAAGAGCAGGAGGATACAAATTCAGAAAGCGATGAAAATGCCTCAGAGAATGAGGACAACTCTGATTGCGAGAATAAAAAGGAAAAAACAAAACTATTCATTCGAGATAGAGATGAATCACCAAACTCTAGAAAGGTACCATTCAGCAGTTTATAAATGGTTATGTAGGTATGAATGCTAAAGCAATCATTGCTAAAGCTATCATACCTTGTCCATCAATTAATAGTCCTTGTATGGAAATTTCTTGGATTGGATTGATATTAAAATAGATAAAATAGGATTGTACAAGGTTGTATGAGAGGAGGTACAATGAATAAGGACCGTATCTCTGTCTTTAATATTAATTGAAGTATTGCCCTAGGGATATTGTTATTGTGCAGAGCATTATTATCTTCTGCTAATGGCCGAGGGTATAGATTGGCGTTGTCCATTCATCCTTCTGTCACAAACTTTGTTTGGGTATATCTGAGAAACTATGTAAGATTTTAATTAGAAACTTCATATGTGTATTGATATGAACGAGGATAAGTACCATGCACAAGAACCATAACCCTAAACATTCTTGAATAAGAGTTATTCCTCTTTGTTTTTTGTATGATTAAACTTTTAGGTGTATATCTCACATGCTGTACGATTTTAACATGAAACTTCATATGTGTAAAGATATCAACAAGGAGAAATGCCATGCACAAGAACTATAACTCTTCACATTCTTAAATAAGAGTTATTGTACGTTCTTCTTTTAGTTCTGCATCCATTCGCAAAGAAAATTTATTTGGCAGGTGATATCAATTCCGCTTATTTGCTTATTCAAATAAAACTACATGTATGTTTTATAGACATTGTGATGTACATGAAGAATGCATAATCATGAACACTTTATGGTGTCAACATACATCAGTGACATTTTGTATTTGAATTGACAACTCTTTTTTTTCACAAAGTTCTGAAATCGTTTTAATTTACTGATAACCTTTTTAAAATGTTACAATAAGTAAGTTTAGAGTTGTATACGTGATAAGCCTACCTCAATATAAAAAAATATCCAAAAGAAGCTGAACAGTATTTAAAGTATATGAGTAGAATGTATTGACTCTCAGTCATTGTATCAAATAAGTATTTTGACATTTAAACATAATGTATGTCTTTTCAGGAAAGGAAACGAATAGTGAAAGAAGCCCAGAAGGAAAAACGTCTGACAAAGATTCCAAAGCATGTGAAAAGACGAAAAGAGAAAGTTGGCAAACAGAAGAAATGAGCATTTCACTTGGACTTAAAAAGGGTTGTATGCCAGAAGATGTTCCAAAGCCTTGCAACACCAGGGATATGGATTATCTGTGTACATCATTGGGTTGTCATTGTGAATGGCATTTTTGTCCCCTACCGGTTTCACCGGAGGGGACTTATGGTTTGCGCTCTGTGTGTCTGTCTGTCTGTCTGTGAGTCTGTCAGTCACACTTTTCTGGATCCTGCGATGTCCCCTACCAATTTCATCGGAGGGGATTTATGGTTTGCGCTCTGTGTGTCCGTCTGTCTGTCTGTCTGTGAGTCTGTCTGTCACACTTTTCTGGATACTGCGATAACTTTAAAAGTTCTTAATATTTTTTCATGAAACTTGAAACATGGATAGATGGCAATATGGACATTATGCACGTCATTTCATTTTGTTCCTACGTCAAAAATTCTGGTTGCTATGGCAACAAATAGACTAGAAATACTGCTGAAAATTGTGGTTTTCTGGATCCTGCGATAACTTTAAAAGTTCTTAATATTTTTTCATGAAACTTGCAACATGGATAGATGGCAATATGGACATTATGCACGTCATTTCATTTCGTTCCTACGTCAAAAATTGTGGTTGCTATGGCAACCAAAAAAAATAATCTGAAAATGGTGGAATTTCTGACAATGGTGGAGCCGGTAGGGGACCATATTGCTTGACAATAGCCTTGTTGTTTCTCATTTAGTCCATATAAGAAGCTATTCATCATCAATATTATATCGGTAAGCGGGCTTTTGGATATTGTATAATTAAGTGTCAAGACTTAATTCGATTAACTGAATTTTATGAATAATTTTAAACAGTTTTTAATGATTATCAAAAATGGAAAAGGCAACAAAGGTTGCGGAGATTTACTTTGGATTGTTTCAAGCAAAAACTATTGATGATAAATAAAGCATATGTAATTATGTCGTATCTTAGAACATTACAGATTATTTATTATTGGAACATGTGTTTTGTTGAATTATTAAATTTGTGAATATCCAATACAATTTTACAAATAAACATTTTATGTTAATATTAGTTTTATTACATATTCACACGCACGCACATACACATATTTAGTGTGTAGCTACCGAACCAAACACGCTCAAAATGCCGGCCCTTCTGACATCAGCTGTGGTGCATGTTGCCGAGTTTGAAAATTGTTGTGGATTATAAAAAAATAGACAGAGCCTGGGCTTAATGCATGTACTTATAAAGTCGTCCCAGATCCGCGTGAGCTCTAAAAGAAGTCTCTCATAAACAGAATTCAGTCCAGTTGAAGTGACTTGTCGTCAGTGATCAGCCTGTGTGCACTGCACAAGTTGCCTGTGTGCACTGCACAGGCTTATCTAGGACGACACTTTATGCAAATGAATTTAGCCTAGTTTTTCCAGAACGATGCATAGGACTTTAAAACATCAGTCGCACAGCTGGGTGAAATGTCTCTCAAATTATGGGAATAAAACGTTTGTTAAAAATGTAATACGTTGTCTGTTTTTCAGTAAAGAATTAAAATATGCTTATATAGCCAGATTTCAGATACAATTTTAAAGACACAACACCAGTAAATGACTTTGTCACATTATAATCTGAAGATCATATTTCGGGGACATCCCAATGTGTTATGTAAGAACAGAACATGTGTTTTATTATGACTTGCACAATTGACATCGTATGAACAAGACTTGCCAAGCAATAAAAGTCCCCTACCGGCTCCACCATTGTCAGAAATTCCACCATTGTCAGAATATTTTTCTTATTTGTTGCCATAGCAACCAGAATTTTTGACGTAGGAACAAAATGAAATGACGTGCATTATGTCCATTTTGCCATCTATCCATGTTCCAAGTTTCATGAAAAAATATTAACAACTTAAAGTTACCAGAAAACCACCATTTTCAGCAGTATTTCTAGTCTATTTGTTGCCATAGAAACCAAAATTATAGACGTAGGAACAAAATGAAATAACGTGCACAATGTCCATATTGCCATCTATCCATGTTCCAAGTTTCATGAAAAAATATTAAGAACTTTTAGTTATCGCAGGATCCAGAAAACCACCATTTTCAGCAGTATTTCTAGTCTATTTGTTGCCATAGCAACCAGAACTTTAGACGTAGGAACAAAATGAAATGACGTGCATATGTCCATATTGCCATCTATCCATGTTCCAAGTTTCATGAAAAAATATTAAGAACTATAAAGTTATCACAGGATCCAGAAAAATGTGACAGACTGACGGACACACAGTGTGTGTCTCATCATGCGGCGTCTCATCTTGGGCTACGCTATTTGCCAAGGCCTTTTTCTAGACGCTAGGCATGAATGGGTAATAAACTACGCCATATCGCAGATCCGCCAGTCGATTGTCATATAATAATTGTTAATTAAAATCGATTATCTGTCGAAAACAACTGATATCTTCTATAAAATTGCTCTGATGAAGCGAAACTAAGGTCAATGATTTAATTCAGAATAAGAAGTATGTTAACAAACTGTGCCCAATGCGCGGAAATTAATATACACAAATCAGAATATAAAAAAGAGTTGTTTTTTTTTATCGCCGATAAACAAATTAAGTGGTAAATTATTTCAGTTCCATCATGATATGACACATATTTGTGAAATTTTCATGGACTATGACTTTTTTAATTATGTATTTGAAAAACTATATTTATATGAGATTATATTAGCTCTGGGAAAACGGAGTTTAATGCATGTTCGTTAAGTGTCGTCCCAGATTAGCCTGAGTAGTCCCAGATTAGCCTGAGTAGTCCCAGATTAGCCTGAGTAGTCCCAGATTAGCCTGAGTAGTCCCAGATTAGACTGAGTAGTCCCAGATTAGCCTGAGTAGTCCCAGATTAGCCTGAGTAGTCCCAGATTAGCCTGAGTAGTCCCAGATTAGACTGAGTAGTCCCAGATTAGCCTGAGTAGTCCCAGATTAGCCTGAGTAGTCCCAGATTAGACTGAGTAGTCCCAGATTAGCCTGAGTAGTCCCAGATTAGACTGAGTAGTCCCAGATTAGCCTGAGTAGTCCCAGATTAGCCTGAGTAGTCCCAGATTAGCCTGAGTAGTCCCAGATTAGCCTGAGTAGTCCCAGATTAGACTGAGTAGTCCCAGATTAGACTGAGTAGTCCCAGATTAGCCTGAGTCGTCCCAGATTAGCCTGAGTCGTCCCAAATTAGACTGAGTCGTCCCAGATTAGACTTTTAAGTCCGCATAGGATAGTTGAGCTAGTAGGAAGAAGTCCGCTAATCTCTGGCGACTATTGACGCACATGAATTAATTCTGGTTTTCACAGAGCATTATTCTTTATCTTTTTGCAAATAACAAAATGGTATTGTTCTAAATTTAGTATATACCACGATTGCATACACCGTTGTTCTAAATTAATGCGTCATATGTGCTGTCGGATTCTATTCAAAGTTTAAAATGAACCAAAGTATTTTACTTGTTTGATGACATTGTATAGCTAGAAGTTTTTAGTGCTGTTGATTATACAAGTCTACCCGGCCAAGCTAAATATCTTATCATATAATGATCTAATATAAAGTGATTCTTGTTTTTTATAGATACACCATTATCCCGTTTCATTACACCAGCTTTATGTATGCTTAAAACAGTTACTCTTATGGGGAAATCTTATTATTATGCATCGACTCTTTATACCCCGCAAAAAGCGAATGGATATAGAATTGACGTTGTCAGTCCGTTCGTCCGTCTGTCACAAAATCGTGCAATGGCTATATCTCAGAAACTATATACGACATCGACATGAATCACGACATGAATCACGACATGAATCATGAATCACGACATGAATCATCATGAGTGTATTGATACCATGCTTAATAACCATACTCTACATGTTGAGTTATTGCCTTTTGTTGGTTTGTATGATGTAACTTTTCAGTGCTTTATCTCAGATATAAGACAAGATTTCAACATGCAAGTTCATGGGTGTGTAGATATCACTGAGGAGAATTTCCTTCCAAAAAAATCCTTAACCATACACTCTCTTAAGTAAGAGTTATTGCCATTTTTCGTATTATGTAACTTTTCAGGGTTATAAGTCAAATAAGCTACTAGATTTCCACATGAAACTTCATGGGTGTATCCACGAGGACAATTGTAATTATAGGACTATACCGTATATCAAGAGATTTGCACCCGTCCATAAACATTTGTTTTGCAGAGGATATAAATTCAACGAATTTGATTGTTTGTCATATTATTTGCTATGACCTTTATGGGAACTTATGGGAACTTGTTCATAAATAAGTCAAATTCAAGTTAAATCTGCTCTACTTCAAACAAAAGGACGTTTTAAGGTAATTGAATAAATTAAACATTAAATAATCACACGGATTTCAGTGTTTTATCAACATCTTATATTTACCCACTAGTTCATAAGCTTATTGGTTAGAACATTCAAACCGAACAGCAGTTGATTTGTGTTTGCTTTTAAACGCTTCTACCATTTACATATGTTTATATTAGATAAGAAAGTAAACTTATCGCTGTATTATCAGATTTCCATTTTAAATTTGCCCACGGAAAAATCTTTGCAATTTGTTCGGATATTCTCAAACCGCATTAGAACTTCATTGTTTGCTAATACCAGCAATTTGTTTTCCTTTCAGTCATAACATGTCACGTGTGTGATATGTTTATACGTTACAGCACGCTGCATTTGGCATTTCAACTTTGATGCGAACTGTTAAAATTACATTTGTTGCAAACGATCGAATATTGATCCATTTTGAGTTAAGCGGGATTTAAATAAAGTTTGTTATGAGAAAGTGCTGTGGTAATAAATTTGTTGCGCTTGTATTAACGTTTTTCACGAACGCATGGACAGGCTTATTGTCGTTGTGTGCTTTTACAAATGTGGCGCTATCTGAACAAATGTTCATATTTAAATGCGCGGTAAGAAATAATATAGTCTTTCTGTGGAACATGTGTGGTCGAAATAGTTTAAAATCTTTGTAAGGAAGACGGGTGATAGATAACTGCAGCTGAATATAAATAAGATATTTTTTTAAAGATTTACACAGCGGGATTTTACAAAGAAAAACATGATACGATCCAGTCGCATATCGTATATGGACAAGGAACTCTTAAAAGAACTGCGCATGCGCGTTGAGATAGCTGACCCCATGTACAAGGGCCAGAAAAAGCTGGCCCTTCGCGGGAAGGACTTACAGGCTATTCCACATGTCCTTTTTACCATGATGGAACTAGAGGTCCTAGACCTGAGCCCGGCTCGCGAAGCGTGTTTGGACTTCCGTTTACCCCTGGTTCCCCCGTCGATCGGAAAACTGATCAACCTTCGCGTTCTTCTTCTCGACACGAACGAGTTGCGTTCACTTCCCAAGGAACTGAGTCTGTTACACAGTTTGGAGCGGCTATCACTTAGCAACAATTTCCTGTCTTCCTTACCGCACGGTATGGCTCGTCTGCAATCGCTTCGAAGCCTGCACATGGCAAACAACCGGTTCGAAGCGTTCCCTCTGGAGGTGTGCGACATTTTGTGCCTTGAGTTCCTGGACATCAGTGACAACCACCTCGTGTCGGTTCCGGGGGATATTTCCCGCCTCTCAAACTTACGGACGCTTCTGTTGTGCTACAACAAGATCATGCAGCTTCCAGAATCGCTATGTAACCTTACGGGACTCGAATGCCTGTGGCTTGGACACAATCGTCTCAAGTCGCTTCCCACGAATTTCGGGCAACTTGTTAACCTAGAATGGGGTCTACGTTATTCTTCTAGCGTGCTTGAAAATAATCCATTGGTACATCCACCCATTGAGATTTGTCGGAAAGGACCCGATATCATAAACGACTATTTCCGAGATCTGGAGGGAATTCGCTCCATTACCACTCCGGAGTTTGAACATGACGAATTTCAGACAAACGACACGGACTCGGAACTTGGGCAGCTTACCGCAAGGGAGGAAACTCCGATGGCGGAGAAGAATGTGACCATAAAAGTAACGTCCCCTGAAGGGATAGAGGACAAGTCTATAAGCTAAAGATATTTAGTGTAAAATGTGAAACTCTTTCAGAACATCTTGTAACGTTTATTCATTTCACAAGACAAATATACAAAATATAATAAATAATAGAAGAGTATATTATTCCTTAATTTATGTGTTATTGTTTCTCTGTCGTTTTTTTATATGTGTGAGTCTAGTTGATCACATGCCTAACGAGTAATGACGATCCGCATCTTAGATAGTTATGTCGCATAAAAGTAACCGCAAATCGATTTAAGCAGTCAAGTTGTCATCAGAGGTTTACCGAGTCGTTTTTGCCAAATATCTTTAAAATGCGGTTGAGTATCATTTGAACAAGCCGGATATACTCTTTTCTGAATCAATGAGGAACCTATTTGATGATATGAGTCAAGTTCTGGGAAAAAGGAGCTTAATGCATCTGCTCAAAGCGTCGTCCCAGATTAGCCTGAGCATTCCGCAGGCAGATTCCGCCTTTATGGGATTTTCGCTGAAAAGAGAATTGCTTTAAACGAAAAATTAACTTAAATCAGAAAGTCTCGTCACTGACAAGCCTGTGTGGCCAATCTGGAACGATATATTACGCAAATGTGTTAAGCCAAGTTTTCGCTAAACGCTGCTCATATTTGAGCCGCGTTCTGAGAAAAAGGTGTTTAATGCATGTGCGTAATGTCGTCCGAGATTTGACTGTGCAGTCCGCATAGGCTAATCAGGGACGACACTTTCCGCCTCAACTGGATTTTTGCTGAGAAGAGACTTTCTTTAAACGAAAAATATCATAAAAGCGGAAAGTGTCGTCCCTGATTAGCCTGTGCGGACTGCACAGGCTAATCTGCAACGATATATTAAGCACATGCGTTAAGCCCAGTTTTCCCAGAACGCTGCTTATATTTGTTCTACGTAGGGCTTGATATTTGTTTTAGATAGTATTTGTCATACATGTGTGAACGCTATTATTTCATTTTGATCATTCAAATGCGTGAAGGATATGATTGGCCGTAACCATTCTTGCTTGAGGATTACTTTTAATTTGTTGACAAAAGCTTAATTAACATTTATATAGCATACTAATAATACTAATGATAATGATTGATAATACTAATAATAATACTTATACTCAGAGTTTTCCCTGAAGACTTTACGCATTAAGCCCCATTTTCTCAAAATGCGACATATGTGTATTATTATTATTATTATTATTTTTATTATTGCAAACAATTTAAAGTTATAAAATTATATTCTGGGAAAATGCATAAGGTGATGCTCAATGATAATTCACTGTGAACATACCTTTGTGATCAACATGAATTCAACTATCTCATATATTTAATTCTGCTTTTCAACTACTTATCTTCATCCAAACATTATTAACTACCAGCAATCATAACATTTAATTAAATACGTGAAATAGAGTGACATTTCTTGGTTAATTTGCAGTTTTGAAAATGCTCATACCAATTTTACTGAAATTATAAGGTTCTATTCATAAAAACAGACCAAATAAATTTCAACGCAGTTCAATACAACATAGTGATTTGTAACCTCTCGTTTAATGCTTGCGCATGTTTATAACAAACGAAGTGAACTTGATTTAACTGATAAGCAAATAAATCCTGATAAAATTACTTTAAATGTCTGAAAAGGCGTGATTAGTGTTTGATTAAATGCTCAAGAGCCACTTATTCACTCAAAGTTGTTGCACACGAAGGGGGTTGACTTCGTTTTAAGTACGCGAAACAATTTAAATTTACGATGTTCGCCTAACGCTGGGAATATTATTGCAATTTAATTGCATCTTGAAAACCTGGTATAGAAGAACCCAACATGGTTGTGTGTGTGTGTTTTTCAATTCTTTCGAACCTATTATGACTTAAACTAATGTAATATGCTGCCATAAATGACGAATTACTTCTTAGAGGGGCTTTTTTAACGGTTATGCATTTAAAAATGGCAAAACGTTCGATTCTGTAAACACAGAAGAATTAAGTTATAATATATATGGAGAAAATTACAATAAATACACAGGAACATAATTATTTTGTTTGCTCATAGCTGTTAATTGTTTCTAAAAGTAATTATATGCTAAATGTCAATTTACTAAAGTACATGAAAGAACTGACATTTAGGTCAACCGTTATTTTTTTTTACTTTCTTGGCAAAAAGTCATATGTGCACAATAACATTGTTTTATTGTGTTGTTGTTTTTTACCGTAGTTTCACTATTAGTTTGCTTTTAAATCAGGGTCACAAAAGTTTTTTTGCACTACATATTTTCATTTATTACCGTAGGTGATTATTCAAAATGAATATTTGCTTAAAGCTGTATTCAAGTATATATGTGTGTGACTTTAAAACTTTTAATATGTAATAATAAGTATTGTACACGAACTATTACAACTTCCGGTTATGATACAAAATGACGGACATTACTCTTTTCACTCCAGAAAACAAAAGATAATGTTGGAACAAAAGACTGAACGGCTAAAGTTCAACATATAACTAAAGATGTTTCTGACACACGACCTTCGATAAACGAGATTTAAATCTACCACAATTGCGTAAACGCAACTTAAAATGCATGAACAAACATTAAAGCGCTCATCAAAGCCACGTTTACATGTATATCAATCTAGGGTCACAAACAGAGACTGTCATGAAAGTTGAAAGTGATTAAACATTCTGTTGGGAATAGGATACACCAGGCTCATAATCAATTATATAGAGCATTGACATGGATACCCCATAAATTATTCTAAAGGTGACGATTTCAAGTCATTATCCCGGGTCGTATTTCTGATTATGCGAAACCTCTTTAATGTCAAACATTTATGAATGAGTATAAAATATGCATTAAATATTGTCTCTGGAGACAACAATTTCCGCTTGTATGCTACTAAAATCAATTTCCTTATGGTTTCGATCTATACATGAAAAGTCCGGCAAACGATCGAATCTCTTTTTGAAAAAAAATAGGCTTATATGTGCGTAAAGCGTCGTCCCAGAATCGCATGTTCAGTCCAGGCTTATAAGGGACAACACTTTCCGCCTAAAGTGGAATTTTGTTTAGAAGAGAAGTCATTTAAAAGCAAAATTCCATCAAAAGCAAAAGTGTCAACCCCGATTAGCTTTACGGAATTTTTCGATCAACGAAAGTTTTTTTCTAAACAAAAATTCAGCTAAGGCGGAAAATGTCGTCCAGAAATAGCCTGTGTGGACTGCACAGTCTAATCTGGGATGACACATTACGCACCGGTAGTAAGCCCAGTTTTCTCAGATTTAGGCTATTTATTCTAACTTGACTTTTCAAGTAGTAATGTGCCGATTCTCTAGTAGATATTAACATGGGTTCAGTTACGAGGAAAAGTGTAATAAATGCACAACCATTGTAACCGTTGCTTCACTAAAAATGAATAAAAATACAGGTATTGGATCTTTAGTTTCAATGACACTGCTGCATTTCTCTTAATTAGAATGCCCTCTGCACACTGCTGCATTTCTCTTAATTAGAATGCCCTCTGCACACTGCTGCATTTCTCTTAATTAGAATGCCCTCTGCACACTGCTGCATTTCTCTTAATTAGAATGCCCTCTGCACACTGCTGCATTTCTCTTAATTAGAATGCCCTCTGCACACTGCTGCATTTCTCTTAATTAGAATGCCCTCTGCACACTGCTGCATTTCTCTTAATTAGAATGCCCTCTGCACACTGCTGCATTTCTCTTAATTAGAATGCCCTCTGCACACTGCTGCATTTCTCTTAATTAGAATGCCCTCTGCACACTGCTGCATTTCTCTTAATTAGAATGCCCTCTGCACACTGCTGCATTTCTCTTAATTAGAATGCCCTCTGCACACTGCTGCATTTCTCTTAATTAGAATGTCCTCTGCTTGAATGACACTGCTGCATTTCTCTTAATTATAATGCCCTCTGCTTGAATGACACTGCTGCATTTCTCTTAATTAGAATGCCCTCTGCACACTGCTGCATTTCTCTTAATTATAATGCCCTCTGCACACTGCTGCATTTCTCTTAATTATAATGCCCTCTGCACACTGCTGCATTTCTCTTAATTATAATGTCCTCTGCACACTGCTGCATTTCTCTTAATTATAATGCCCTCTGCTTGAATGACACTGCTGCATTTCTCTTAATTATAATGCCCTCTGCTTGAATTGTTTGCTCGTTTGTTTTAATTTTTAATGCGGTGGTCTACACATAAAACGTATTTCAAGCAGCTGGAAATATAAATACGGTTTGCATGTACACAAAATCAACTTCTACATTTTTTCGTTTTAATGTCTTGATTGAACGGCCTTATAACCAAACATATTAGTTTCTTTGAACAAAAGGCAGTGCTGGCATTCGATAGGCGAGATATGTAATGCTAAGCAGACGACAAATAAGGCCAGGCTCCAGGGCTCAATAATGCACCTAATTTACTCATTTGAGGGCGTTAGTAAACAATGGCATTGTCATTAAAAATATTAAATATACACCAAACTTTGGAATATTTATAGATTTAAAAGCCTCTTTGTTTGTTGAACCGGGCGATTGTCTGATACACGCTAAGGTTTCACATCACATTGCTACGGTTACAGTAAACATTGTGAAGTAAACAAACGGAGCAAGCGCGGTCGCTTGTGGCATGTAATTGTTTATCACTCGAAAACCAGATACGCTGGAGTTGTGATAAAATTTAATTTAATCGATACATGTTCGAACAATAAGTGCAATCTATCAATCGGACAAAAAACGTTTCAAACTTTTGTATATTTGTTCACTACATCTTTTTAAACTCCAGTGTATTTTGTGCGCGACGTTTAGCGGAAGTAAAGCGCAGGAAAGAACGTTCACTCAGCAGTCGGGGAAACAACAAACGCATTTTTTATTTGCATCACTTATTTGAGGCCTGTATGAAATTCATTTATACGTTTAATGCCATTATATTAATTTCATACGAGACAATAACATGGGTTGCAACGGAAGTAAAAGCGCGGGACCTGCACAGCAGACTACATCACAGAACGGGCAGCCGACACAGAGTGCAGCCAAAAAACAGGAGTCGTCTGGTACCGAGCAGACGACAACGCAAAAGATAGAAACAGGTACGTGTAGTTTGCAATTATGATGTTATTCAGTGGACTGTTGCGGATATGATTTAAACCTGTTTATTTAATGTCGATTGCATCGCAATGATTTTTTTAATTGGACAATCTTGAGTCCGTTCCCTGGGTAACACAAATAATTAGGTGAAATGAGATACAATTTTAACCCATTTATGCCTAGCGTCTAGAAAAAAGGCCTTGGCAAACAGCGTAGACCCAGATGAGACGCCGCAAGATGCGTCGTCTCATCAGGGTCTGCGCAGTTTGCTGAAAGGAATTTCTGTAAGAAATATTCTAAATATAGAAATAAATATACTAGACATCCTTAACTTTGGAAATAAATTGATACAATTTAGAAGGATGGGAGAGTCCACTAGGTATAATTAGGTTAAAAATATTGTGAACGCATTAAATTGTAGTTTCCCATTATTACAATTAAATTCAAGTACACTTTTCTCGTGACTTTGCTTCAATCTAATATTCCAACATAAAATTTTACCTGCATATTTTGAACAAGGATACGAACTCCTAGTGATTGCGCATACTTCAACATGACACAATTTTTAAATAGTTATTGAGCGTCTGAGTCTTACTATATTCAATTGCGTCCATTGATCTAGCCAACACATTTGCGGTAATTTATGTGAGTGTGTGTTTTCAATAAAACATAGGCATTTTTGAAGGAATATACTGCTATTGCTCACAACACTTAAAACTTTCCAAGAAGTTAATTCACTGTGTCACTCATCAAACGAGTCTAAGCTCTTACTCTTCTTTGACCTCGACAACATATTTTTTATGGTTATCAGCAATCTATTGATACACCGAAACGACCAAGCATTACTTTTCCCAAATCCAGAATGTTTATCTGAAACTCTGCGCATCATTTACAGATTTATCATGTTATAAATCTTACATCAGATTTGAAAATTGTGGTAGCAAATCAACGTAATAATAGTTCCATATCGATGTGACGACATAACAGAGTAGTATATTGTTCTCATAACTTATGTAAGAGCTTTGGCTATTTCAATTTTCTACGGTATCTGTTGTCACAGTTTGGACATTTATCAACAATTTCAGTGCGTCTTGTTTCCCCGTTGGCCACTGAAATTGTGTGCAATTCGATCTGTTAATATAAAATGCTCGTAACGGATTGATTCCGACATTTCAAATGTAACGAAGTATATTTACAAGTTTTAGCAACTATCACCGAACAATATTTAATGTAATTAATTCTACTCAGGTAATACATATATGAACGCGTTTTTCCTGCCCACCCACTTCTTTTTAATTTACAAAGATATGTGTTTGCTTCCGGCGTAATAACGCGAACAATTCTCCAAGTAAACTGAGAAATACTTATTTTTACGAGCGCGTGTGCATGTTTTATATCCACGTCCACTCTATGATAATCAGTGCCCGAGAAGTTCGTAGTTGAAGCTTGTAGCTTGAAGCTTTTTAAGACTTTTATTCTAATTTTTATTCTAGTTGCCATGATTTTGGTATTGCATTCGCGTGTTTTATAATATTTTTTCCTTACTATAACAGTTATTCGATTATATTACTAGGCGGATAATGATTGCTGTTTTGATTCGATGAAATACTCCTCTCGAATTAATATGCAAAACGTGACTTTGAAAGAGTAATTCGTTAAACATAATCAAGATAACAAATCTCTTAATGTGGATTGTATTTGATATCGCGTTCACGTGGCTTGCTTATTTTTCTTTCGATTGTGTATTTTTAAAATGGCGTTTTAAGTCCCCGTCCGTGGGTGATGAACTTGGAAAAGGCAAAAAAGAAAATCTCATTTGTTTCTATTAACGTCGCCGAAACAATTAGTGTACGCAAGTCAGCTTAATTGTTCGTTATTTTTCTTACGATTCTCTGCTTTAATAAGATTGTGAAAACACGCAAAAAATGTTCCTTACCTTAATTTAAATTCTTTAATTACATTTTGTGAACTCATATAAAGATATGTATGCTGAAGCTCAATTATTGTTTTTTAAAGCTTGAGGTAAATCACAATTTTCGACTTCTTAGTGCCTTTGACCATCATAACTTTTAGAGTTTTGGCTGAAAGTGCCAAGCAATTTAAAATGGAGGATTGTAATAACTATATAAAACAAATATAAATTGAGTCGTGTTCTGAGAAAACTGGGCATAATGCATGTGCGTAAAGTGTCGTTCCAGATTAGCCTGTGCTGTCCGCACATACTAATCAAGGACGACACTTTCCGCCTAAATTGGATTTTTTCTAAGAAGATATATCATTTTTTTAAACAAAAAATCATAAAAGCGGAAAGTGTCATCCCTGATTAGCCTGTGCGGACTGCACAGGCTAATCTAGACGACGCCTTACGCACATGCATTATGCCTAGTTTTCTCAAAATGCGACTCAATTGTATTTTGATTAAATCATCATTCGAAGTTTTATCAAAACAAACCACGTTAAGTCTTATGTACCCACCGTGTGTGCAAGATTCCATATAGTATCTTGCACCAGGGACGAATAGTTTGTATAGGTCCCTGCTTGCACGATTTGTCACCCATACAGTACATTTATATATTTTTATCAAACGAGTTCATAAATTGTACTATACTGTGAGAGCCTAAATTTTCTTAACGAGTTGAACAAACTATTTTTTTAAATTACAATGAGTGTCAGACCTTTTATCATGCTTTTAAACAAAACAAAAACACCAGGATTCTGAAGGCCACAAGTTAAACGTTCAGAAGTTGAATCGATGAAACCATATCTAACATTAGATCGGATAGGATTGGAAGCATTACAAAAATATCACAATTTCATTAAAATGATGAAAATAATATTGAGCAAAGTCACGCCTCGTGAGACGTGAGTCAGTTGCACACATGTCATCCCACTAATAAGCCAGCGGGAAAACTGTCAGCTCCAAATTGTCATCAATAATATTCATATTATTAAGGTTAATAAGCAATCATTATAAACATGCACTTCAAAATAAAATTTTGTAAGGGATACTTTACTTTTTTTCAAGAATATGTCGAATCATTTCGTAGTTTTCTTTTGTCTTTCTAGATAGTTTCCTTTAAATATAGATTGTTTTATGGTATGTTTTACAATGAATAATACAGCTTTTATCTTATCTTTTGAAATCCTTTTCAAAACGTTCAGGCACATTTTGTATATTTACAAAAATATGTTTGTATATATCCATCAAATTTTATTCCTTATAAAGTTTGGTTGTATAGATTTAAAATAATATAGTATCAAAAAAATAAGTATTACAATTCATGTTTGTACATTTTAACAACACATGCATTTACGCAGATATACATAGAAGATTTCATGAAGCGTGAGGTTGTCCTTTCACAATTTTGAGATACACATGAAAATTGCGTTTCTCGCATCAAGAATTGACATTTGTGCTGGTTTCTTTAATATTTTAAAGTAACTTTATATCACTAATCCCACCAAATATTTACCACGACGAATTTTTATGAAGTTATGCTTTATATCTACACAATACTTGTATAATGACTGATATTTTCAATTGTTAATCTAGCACTTGGGCCGTGCTCTGTGAAAAGGGGGTTAAATGCATATGCGTAAAGTGTCGTCAGTCCGCACAAGGTAATCCGGGACGACTTTCAGCTTTGATGATATTTCTCGTTTCAAGAAAGTCTCTTCTTAGCAAAAATCAAGTTAAGGCAGAAAGTGTCGTCCCTGATTAGCCTGTGTGAACTGCACAGGCTAATCTGGGACGACATTTTGCGCACATACATTTAATCCCCTTTTTCACAGAGAACGGCTCATTTGTTTCGCTGAGAATAAAATGCGGTATTGCAAATGTCGACCATCAGGTTTTGCCTGCAGTTTTGTTTATCTGCTGCAAGATTGCTTTATCGACGTAAAGACAATAATATACTTTTTAAATTTAGTCGAGTCGGGTTTTAAATGTTTCGAGTAAAAATGTTAAAATTCATTCCGTTTTCGATCTATAGCAACGGGCTTTCATTAAATCCTTTCTGCAATTGCCGACATGAATATCAAAAACAGCCATATTAAGTATTTCACACGTCGTATCATTTTTAAAAAGATTCTTATACGTTTGCATTGCTAAATAGTACATGGTTAAGTTTCCCGTAAATGAATGTGTCTTTTTACAGCATTAGTTTACATTGCGAAACCATACTTATATTTTTAGAGTTTACATCAAAAGCGTAGATTGAGAAAGCATACTTGTACTCGAATTTAATCATGAAATACTGCATAATTCATGGGAAAAATCCATAAAGTCCAAAAGATGGATATACTTAAAATTGAATACCCTGTATATCTTATTTGTCAAGAAGAATTCAAAGTGTTTACCAATAAATAAAACGCGTTCGTAAAATCGAATAGGCATCATAAATCAATGACGGCAAAACTCGAAACTTATTGTTTTGCGACATATGCTCATCCTTTCTTAATCTCGGCTATCTATTTATTGACTTGCTATGGTTTGTTTGTGTTCAATGTAATTTTGATATATAGCCATAATACTTGTGAGGTCCTATTTGCTCAAAATATCTGCAATGACTGCTCTGGATTGGGTGTGATCCCCTGTCAAAACATGGTCTTATCGATATTTGATTACATCAAGCTGAACCGTTGGACATGCATATAGCCTTTGAGGCCAATTATTTATTAATAATGATATGTCAACATTGCGCCGCCATACACCCACCCACGATATTTGACTGGCGTTTACCCATGAATATGAATTTTATTTTTAAACAAGAATATACATGAGCCGCGTTCTGGGAAAACTGGGCTAAATGCATCTGCGTAAAGTGTCGTCCCAGATTAGCCTGTGAAGTCCGCACAGGCTAATCAGTGACGACACTTTCCGCTTTATGGTATTTTAGTTTCAAGGAATTCCTTCCATACCGAAAATCAAGCGGACTGCACAGGCTAATCAGGGACGACACTTTCCGCTTTATGGTATTTTTGTTTCAAGGAATTCCTTCCATACCGAAAATCAAGTTTAGGCGGAAAGTGTCGTCCCGGATTAGCCTGTGCGGACTGCACAGGCTAATCTGGGATGACACTTTACGCACATGCATTATGCCCAGTTTTCTCAGAACACGACTCATATGACTCTTGACACAAAACATGACGCATATTTATCTTTGTTGATAACATTTACTGGAGTCATATAGTTCCTCGTTCATGTAATACTACAGAGCTGTTTCATTCAGAGTCTATCATGTGTGACTTTATAACCATTCGAACGACAAATACGTTATTTAGTAATACATGTTAACGTGTATATTTTATGGTATGATTCGTGAAAGCGTCTTTCACAGGATCATACACAATTATGTCCATTTAATATTTTGCGTTTGCCTGTTTCGTTGTCCTGGCGAACATTTGCATTGACAAAATAGCGACGTTATTTCAGTGACATAGATCAATTCCTTATTTGTTGTTACTTTATGTTTCAGGGTATGTTGTAATGCTTGCGTGCGTACTTTAAACTACACTTTGACTTTTTCGGGAACTATAAAACTAACGTTAATGTTCTTTAGACTCTCCGGCAGCCGAGAACAAGCCACCTGCTGAGCAGACAGAACAGAAACCAGCAGACGACAACGCGGGAACTTCAGACGCAACCGAACCGGTACAGGCGAAAGAATGAGATCAGACGATTTATTTGTGGACGCAAATGTCGGATTAATGAATATTTAACACATAGTCATATTGGAAATAATTGCAATACTATTTTAGTTTTTCTCACTAGTGCCCAAAATGCATATTGCGAATAAAAACGGCGAGGATGTTTACAAACTTAATTAACACCAGACAAAAAAGACAATAATAATGATGAACTATCTTTTGATCTATGTCATGTATAAAATGTATTTACAATTCGAATGGTAGCAAACAATCAAGATTAATACTTTTGTTTGTCTGTTTTGCATACATTTCAAAAACACTTTCTTTAAAAAAATCGGCGGAAAAAATATCAATTTTAATTGTTATGTATTAGTCTTCTATATCTATTGTGTTTCAGACATAACGAATGAGAGTGAGTGTGTTATAACTATGTAGCCTTTTCGATAGTATAAAGCAGCATATATGCCTTTTATTCATTACCATAGTTGTATTCAGTTTTGATGGCTATGGTTTGCTTTGTTTGTTACAATTGGATTCAAAGCAGTTGTTTTTAACATTCAGACAAAATATCTGCAAGTGTTTTCTTGCTCTGTTAATTGATTGACATTTATTGACATTCTGCCAGCATTCAAAATCTTATAATGAAAATGGGAAGAAATTGTTTAGGGTTGTGTACTTTTCCAATGATAGTTTCAATATTTATATTTCAATCTTTACTTTAATTGGTCTATCTTTTCTGTTAATTGATTCCACATTGTTTTGTAATACTTACAAAAAGTTTTGAAATGTAAGAAGCTATTGCTGTAGATTTTGTTTACTTCGATCCGTCCAGTGAAGTCACCTGTGATATAAATACATACATGTACACATCTAGTATAACCACTAGAATTGTTATTAACCATAAAGGAATACAGTGGGATATCAAATAGGCTCAAACATTTGTGATATTTATGAGTTTCTTTTTTATACCCCCTATGTGTCTTTTTCTTATTTAGAAAATGCGATTAATATATCCATTGATTTAATTATTTAATAAAAGTAACTTTGTAATTGGCGTATCATGTTGATATTTCATGTTCTCACGAAACAAATCCTTAGCGTTACATCAATTATCTACTCCTCTTCGCAATCATTTCATCATCATCATCATTTCATCATCATCATCATCATCATCATCATCATCATCATCATCATCATCATCATCATCATCATCATCATCATCATCATCATCATCATCATCATCATCATCATCATCATCATCATCCTTATCATCATCATCGTCGTCGTCATCGTCATCATCATCATCAGCTTCATCATCATCATCATCATCATCATCATCATCATCATCATCATCATCATCATCATCATCATCATCATTATCATCATCATCATCATCATCATCATCATTTGAATAATAGTTTACAGCCAGTTTCATGAATATAAGCCATAACATGTGACTTCTGGAGTGTTCACTGGGTTTAATTGTTGCCACAGGCAATCGGAATTAGCTGCTACCCCCCCCCCCCCCCTCCAAAACACTCAAAAATGTCCATTAGTAATGCAAAATAACATGACAAAAAAGTTAGTCTAAAAATAAAATATACTTATATATATCGACTAACTTTTTTGCAGTTGGGGGGAGGGGGGTAGTAGCTAATGCCGAGTGCCCGTGATGTTATATTTATATATAAGTAAAACAAAAAAAATATGTTCGATTAACTTTTTTGTCATGTTATTTTGTATTACTTATGGACATTTTTGAGAGTTTTGGAGGGGGTAGCAGCTGGGGGGAGGTGGTAGTAGCTAATGTCGAGTGCCTGTTATTGTTGCCAAATAATAAATAATAATCGACACTGCCCTGTTACCGAGTGGACATGTTTTTTCAGCGGGTCAGAACCATTTTCAAACTCGGCCGGGATATAAATAGAAAATATTTTCTAAACATGTTTTTTTTTTAAAATGGACAAACATGTTACTTCTAAAGTGTTCGCAAGATTTTCCTAAAGAAATATAAGGAAAACTGTCCTACCTCAGGGCGGTAATGTTTTTCAGCAGACTGGAGTCCTTTTCAACTCGGCTTAGATATTATCAGAACAAATGTTTTAACCAATTTTCACGAAGATTAGACGATTGACACAAAACGTGCCTTCTGCAGTGTTAATTACCACAAACGTCCGAGCAGATTTTGTGGAAAAAAAATGTGTGTTGACAAGATCTTTCTCTTATCTGATCTCACATCACCAGTATATAACTTGGTCGAGATATCATTGGTTCAAATGGTATGACCAAGTTTCATGATGATGGGGCAATACATGTTGACTACATAGTGTTAACAATGTTCATAATACCTGTAGGATACCTGAAGAATGGTTTTCAGGCTCGCATGTAATGACAACGTCTTTTTAGCCCTCCGTCATGCGGACTTCGTATAGACCAGCTTTGTGTCGGTCCCGCGTATTTCATATAATTTGATGTGGTGACTGATAAGTGTGTTTTAGTATAGTTTACTGTTCAGATACGTAACCGCACATTTTCATTTAGTACTCATAAAACCTATTTTCTTGCCAGTGTTTATCTAAGCGTTGTTTGAAACTATTCAGGGTTTCTGCATTCACAACATGGTAAGGTGCACTGTTCTCAAACTTAATAACTCTTTAGGAGAATTGGTTCAGTGTAAATGAAAGTGCACATCTTCGTTTTTCAAGTTTCAATGAGTGCCTCGTTTTCTGATGCATTTTGAAGTCGTAAACAAAAGTTTCAAGACGGCAATCGTCAAGACCCTTCTAGAGTGTACATGTATAAATCATTCCTCCTCGAAGTCGTTTGTGTATTAGTGTTGTTATCTTAAGTTCTTTAAGTCTGGTCTGGTGTATTAGATCTCTTAAGAGTCTCAAGTTTTGTCGCCCTCATTTTGGACCAGTTCAATGCTCTCAATATCCTTACGGAGGTATGGGTGCCAAACTACATTAGCAAATTCCAGGTGTGTCCTCACCGATGCAGTGTAAAGTCGCAAGAAGGAGAAGTTATCAAGATAACCAGGAGAAGTTATCAAGATAACCAAAGAACCCTTTTAAAAGTGCGTGTATACTGTTGCCTCGATTTATCTCCTTGTTTATATGTTGACTAAATTTAAGATCTCTGGAGAAGATAACTACAAAATCTGTTTCTTGTTTAAAAGATTCTTAAGTCTTGTTGTTCATGATATAATTCCGTTCAGGGTTGTTATGTCCGTAATGGATGACTTGATGTTTATCTTGATTGAATGAAAGTTCCAATAAATTCACCCATTAAGTTGTAACATTTAGCAATATCCGGAATATCATTAACATATATGATAAATTATATGGGCCCCAGGACACTGCCCTGGCGTACTCCACTAACGACTGGTTTCCATAACTGTTACCTTTAATTTATACACACTGTTTACGGCCCAACAAAAGCTACTAATCCAAGATAATAAGTTTCCTTTTATTCCATAGGAGGATATCTTCTTCAGAAATCGTTGGTGAGCCACTTTGTCAAAGGCTTTGGCCAGGTCTAAATATATTGTATCCCAACTTTGATGATGTTTAATATATTCTGTCCATTTTTCCATAACGTTAAGTAGTTGAAGTGAGGTTGATCTTCCACTTCGAAAGCCATACTTTTGGTTTGACAGCAAGCCATTTTGATTTACAAGAAGAATAATCGCTTTACGAATAGTCTTCTCGAGCATCTTGCACACATTGGACGTAACACTTACTGGGCGGTAATTCCTTACGACATATCTACTTCCTTATTTGAATAAAAGGGTGATTCGAGATTCTTTCCATGTAGTCTGAACTATACCAGATGATAAAGATTTGATAAAAAATATTGTTTATGGTGTTACTCTTTAGCCGAAATGGATTAATTTTGTCCGGCCCCATAGATTTGCTTTCATAAAGTTCGCTTTGCAATCTTAAAACTGCTTCTAACTATATTACAATCTGTAAGGTTGCTTAATACGTCCGTGTCTGTTGCATCATGCACTGTCTCTATGTTTTCTTTTGTAAACACATTTGAGAAAAATCATTTAAAACTTCCGCTTTCTCAATGTCTGATTTGGTAAAATCACCACTTTCTGCTTTTAAGTTAAAAAACACCAACTAAAGATTATGTTTTACTTTTTAAATACCTCCTTTACTGTTTAGTTTTATTTTCAACTTTCTGGGTTATTTTTCTTTCATAGTTTGTCTTTGTATTTTGACAAAGTCATTCGCTCTATATCGGTACACTTTACACTCTTCAAAATCATCCATTCTTCTTGTTGCTAGGTATTTGTTCCAAGCATGACGTTTTTAGCTCATCTATTTTTTGAAAAAAAAATTATGAGCTATTGTTATCAACTTGGCGTCGGCGTCGGCGTCTGCGTCGGCGTTGGCGTCGGCGTTGGCGTCCGGTTAAGTTTTGCGTTTAGGTCCACTTTTCTCAGAAAGTATCAATGCTATTGCATTCAAACTTGGAACACTTACTTACCATCATGAGAGGACTGGGCAGGCAAAGTTAGATAACTCTGGTGTGCAATTTGACAGAATTATGTGCCCTTTTTATACTTAGAAAATTGAAAATTTTGGTTAAGTTTTGCGTTTAGGTCCACTTTTCTCAGAAAGTATCAATGCTATTGCATTCAAACTTGGTACACTTACTTACTATCATGAGGGGACTGGGCAGGCAAAGTTAGATAACTATGGCGTGCATTTTGACAGAATAATGTGCCCTTTTTATACTTAGAAAATTGAAAGTTTTGTGTTTAGCTCCATTTTATTCCGTAAGTATCAAAGCTATTGCTTTCATACTTGCAACACTTACTAACTATCATAAGGGAACTGTGCAGGCAAAGTAATGTAACTCTGACTAGCATTTTGACAGAATTATGGGCCCTTTTTATACTTAGAAAATTGAAAATTTGGTTACGTTTTGTGTTTAGGTCCACTTTATTCCTACAGCATCAAAGCTATTGCTTTCATACTTGCAACACTTATTAACTATCATAAGGGGACTGTGCAGGCAAAGTTATGTAACTCTGACTGGCATTTGGACGGAATTATGGGCCCTTTATACTTAGAAAATTGAAAATTTGGTTAAGTTTTGTGTTTTCGTCCACTTTACCCCTAAAGTATCATAGATATTGCTTTCATACTTGGAACACTCGCAAACTATCATAAGGGTACAGTAAAAGGACAAGTTGCATAACTCTGGTTGTCATTTTTACGGAATTATGGCCCTTTTTTGACTTAGTAACTTTGAATATATGGTTAAATGTTGTGTTTCGATCCACTTTACTTCTTAACTATCAAGGCTATTGCTTTCAAACTTCAAATACTTTCATGCTATCATGAGGTTACTGTACCTTGCAAGTTGAATTTTACCTTGACCTTTGAATGACCTTGACTCTCAAGGTCAAATTAGTAAATTTTGCTAAAATTGCCATAACTTCTTTTTTTATGATTAGATTTGATTTGATACTTTGACAAAACTACTCTTACCTGACATACCACAATAGACTTCACCCAAACCATCCCCCGTGCCCCCCCCTCCCCCCCTCCCCCCCCGAATCCCCCCTATTTTTTTTTTAAGATCATCTCACAAATGACCACCACACCCTCACACTATACCCCCACCCCACCCCACCCCCCCAAATTATTTTTTTTGAAACCGATAAAAAACACACATATTTATTTTTATTATTTTATGTATGAAATACCGTCCAACCATCGCACCCAAGAATCCCCCCACCACCCCCCTCCCCCCACCCGAACCCCCGCCCCCCTAAATTTTTTTTTTTTAGATCATTTCACAAATGACCACCACACCCTCACACCAGATGGGGTAATCACGTGATAGTCAAGATGGCGACGTCCATACCGAGACAGTTATTTTTCGCCGTTTTATACCCTTTATTACTTCTGTTTATTTTTTTAATGACGCTCACTTTCCAGCCATATCAGAAAAAAGGTGATTACCGTTTATTTCGTATTTAAATTCGCTTTATATCTCGACTTTACTCGGTGCAAATTTTCTTAGTGGAGCCCTAATTAGGTCATCCCGCTAAGAAATTTTGCACCGAGTAAAGTCGAGATATATAGCGAAAATTACATAGAAATAAAAGTCAGTAACTTTCATCCTAATATGGCTGGAAAGTGGGCGGAATAAAAAATAATAATACAAGTAATAAATGGTATAAAACGACGAAAAAAACCTGCCTCGGCATGGACGTCGCCATCTTGTTTGTCACGTGATTACCCCCTCTGCCCTCACACTATACCCCCCCCCCCCCAACCCCACCTCCACCCCAAATTTCATTCTTTTTTAATGGTTAAACCCCCCCCCCCGATTTTTGTTAGCATTTTTTTCGCATTTTTGGAAAATAATGTAATAAATGTCCACATTCCCATGCTATACATCCCTCTTCACTCCACCCCTCCCTCCTTTGTGATTGAAAATGAGAGTCCCTTCACCTTTAAAAAGAAAATAGATGAGCCGTCTGGACCCGCAAGGCGGTGCTCTTGTTTTAATATGTTATAACGTTTCATTAGTCATCCATATGGGGTTTGGCTTGCAGCCCTTTTAAGCTTGCTTTAAGGGACATATTTCGTAACAAAATCATCATATTTACTAGTGAATGTAGCGCACAATATTTCAACACTACATCCCTCAAATATACTAGACCAGTCTATGATTTCCAGACCAGAAGTAAATCCAATTTGGTCGCATTTCCTGCATAAATATATTTCATTACCATAACACAGCGTTATGCAGTAGCAAATAAAGTCAAATATGTATGTAACGTGATCAGTACAACCTAGAGGTGGTCCAATATCGATATTACAAATAGTTTGTTCCGACTTTGTAATAATGAGATCAATGGTGTTTTAATTTGTTCATTTCTGCATCTCTTGAAATGTCTCACATGCTAGAAAAGGTAATTTTCTTTCAAACATTCAATAAACCTGTACTCGGGGTGTGTTTCTATATGAGTGGTATTAAGCTCCTCCCAGTTTATGCCAGTCTCACCATGAAGCATCGTGATACAATGAATTTAAATACTGATTTGGTGAAATGTTATACTATTCTTTTGCATCAATGAGTACTCCTCTGCCATTGTCTGTTCTTGGAAATGCATTATAACTCTCGTTGTCATAAATCAGTGAGGCACATGATAAGTTATCAGGATTACAGTAGGGCAATACTTAAGTAACAAATATAAAATACACATTTAAAGAAACAACTTGGACACTTAGTTCATCAATTTTGTTTTGAATTTGATCAGCATTTATATAAATGCATTTACACTTTTTTATTAATGTGTTCATGATATTATCATTGTTTGTATTTTTATTATTTGCTTGTTCTTGCTTGTTCCCTGGATGTTCAATAATCTCACAGGACCTCTGACTATCACAGATCATTGTTTGGCTTAATTCAAAATTGTGTTGAAATACACTTCTATGACTAGAATCCTTTTTGTTTGACTAGACTTTAATATAACGTTTTGATTCAATAAACATTCAACAAAAGAACTATGGTTAAAGAAAGAAATATTGATAACACCTGTTACTGGAACATTAAATCTATTTACAATGTTCAAATGTTCGTTATAATAAACGAAACGGGCTACCAGGTTCTGACGTGCTACCAGGCTCTGGCGTGCTACTAGGCTTTTTACGTGAGCATTTTGCCTCTCTTCACCTCATTTTCTCTCGATAATTTCTCCCCTATAAATTACTAGCCTCTCATTATTTTCCTCTTTTTCCGCCTATCAAGTTCTCATTTCAAATTCATGCTTTTCAATCTTTCCTCATGGTTTTGGCGTTATAAAAATTCTAAACCATCCATGCACATACTCCACTCCTATTTTGATCTCTGAAATTTAGCTCCATTAAGTACCTTGTGTTTCTCCGATACAGATTTCAACTGAACTTTTATAAGCCGATATTTGGTTGTAGATGGTCTGCCCAATCAAAAGAATCAACAATTTTAACATTGTCACTTTTAGTAACCTCAAAAATACATTTGAGTGCCTGTTCATCATCTTTCTTCTTATCCCTGCTGTCTTCCGTATGTTCATGCACATTGTGTATAATTAAATTGTACTTGCGCTTTTCTCTCTCCCTATAGTCAGAAAAGGCCTTTTCTACATGTTTTTAAATGATGCATTGCAGCGATGCCTTTAAGTCCACTACTGATTTTTCACATGATTCAACTCTTTCTTTCTGCAAAAGCAATGCCTATACAAGTTCGGATCGTTAACGCAATACTCGTACGCACATATCAAAGTAAAATGGTAGGTTTGTATGCCCTCTTCGAAGAAGAGGTGGTATGTTGTTTTGCTGGATGTCGGTCGGTCTGACGGCCTGTCTGTCTCTCGGTAGACCAGTTCGTTTCCGATCAATAACTCGACAACGAATTGACCGATTGGCTTGATACTTCACACGTACATTTGCCTTGGACAGTAGATGACCCCTATCGAAATTAGATTCACTAGATCAAAGGGTAAGGTCACTGTCACATTAAGTGCGAAAATCGTTTCCGATCAATAACTCATCAACAAATCGTGACCGATTGGCTTAATTCTTCACAAGTACATTGGCATTGGAAAGTAGATGACTCCTATTGAAATTGGGGTCACTAGGTCAAAAGTCAAGGTTACTGTCAAAATATGCGTGAAAATCATTTCCGATCAATAACTCATCAACAAATTGACCGATTGGCTTGTAACTGCCCATGTGCATTGGATTTGGACAGTAAATGACCCCTATCAAAATTGGGCTCACAAAAGCTCACAAAGGTCATTATCACTTTCAAAATAAGTGTGAAAATCGTTTCCGATTAATAGCCCGTCAGCAAATTGACCGATTGGCTTGATACTTCCCATGTGCATTGGACTTGGACAGTGGATGCCCCCTATTGAAATTGGGGTCACTAGGTCAAAAGTCATAGTCACTGTCACAATAAGTGGGAAAATCGTTTCTGATCAATAACTCGTCAACGAATCGACCGATTGGCTTGATACTTCCCATGTGCATTAACCTATACATTATGGGGTTGTTTACCCTCGGGACTTCGGTTAGAAACCATTGCCCGAGCACACTGCTTAAGAAGCCGAAAACGGCTATAATATGGTCAGCCCGATTTTACTGGGCTGTGCCATTTATAATACAACAATATATTGCAGTGTTGATGCGGTGCTTCAATAAAAATCTATTGGTTTAAAAATAGAAAGCGGCGTTTTCATTGGTTGACAGTATTTAAAAGCATGGCTCTGATTGGTTATCTCTTTCACGTCCGCGCAAACGCAAGTAGGTCAATCCGTTTTGAGATGTAAAATTCACACAAAGAGCGACCTTGACATGGCGTCTGCTCTTGCAGACTTTAAAGGGATCTTTTCACGCTTTGGTAAATTGACAAAATTGAAAAAAGTTGTTTCAGATTCGTAAGTTTTCGTTTTAGTTATGATATTTGTGAGGAAACAGTAATACTGAACATTAACCATGCTCTAATATAGCCATTATATGCATATTTTGACGATTTTAAAACCTAAAAATTATAAAGCGTTGCAACGCGAAACGATTGAATAATTTGGAGAGTTCTGTTTTTGTCGTTAAATTTTGTGAAACTACGAAGATTGCTTATATAAGGTATAAAATTCGTGAAGAATATGTACTCGGCGGAATAGCTCAGTAGGCTAAAGCGTTTTTACTTCAGGACTCTGGCAGGACTCCAGGGGTCACTGGTTCGAAACCTGCTCCGGGCAATTTTCTTTTCCTTTTTATATTTTTTTTCTTGATTTTTTACTGGAGCTTTTATGATTCAATGTTTACATTTATCAATATAAAGCATTTAATGAATAAGTTAAAAAAATGCCAAAATCTGTGAAAGGCCCCTTTAAAATGTAAACAAAGCAGAATTTCATTAGGAAATGTATGAAACAAGAAGGAATAATTACATCCATTAATACTTGAATCTATTTGAATTTAATATGATTGGTATCTGTTATTAAACTGCTATGAAGATGTTATATTAATATTATCGTTATTATTATTATTATTATTATTATTATATGTATGTTGTTTGTGTTGAAAAGAGAGAGAAGGAGGAGAATAGCCCAATTTTTATAAGTAAAGATGATGAAAAACACATACTGTTGTATGTGGCATCATCATTACTAGACCCACTGTTCAGTATATACTGCAATGGGTTTGTTGGAGTCTTTAGACATTGGGATATGTGTTTTAAATGTTAAAATCAATATAGATTTACTTTAATTTTTTGTTTCTATAAAAGAAAAGAAATACACGGAAATGTAATATGTTGGAAATAAGCAAAAATTATTAATATTTTAGGATTTTACAGATCACAAAGTGGTTTAACATTGCCACTTTTTATTAGATCTATAAATAGTTGGGAATTTGTTGTTAGAGTTATATGTTACACAAAGAACTCTTAGCGATGGGAAGATATAAAGATTAATAAACATTAATTAATAGGGAAAGAAGAGCCTCTAATAGGAACAGGGAGATTTGCATGTAAACATGCAATTATATAGAAATATAACAAAAAATTGTATTGGTTAATGTAATTTGGTTTTCAATTATATTTTGTATTGTAATTGGTGTGTATTCGTAAATGTGGCACAATGTTGAACACTTGCAGACAAGGAATATAGCCGTAATGCTCCAACATAAGACCCTGTCCCTGTATGGAACTTAAGGAGTATTGGGCTATGAAGAAGAAACGGCCCCCCAGAGTGGTTTTAAGACAATATTTATAAGAAAGTCAATAGTAATATTAGTATATTACAGTTAATTACTTACTTGTCGCCAAAAAACGTTAAAAATTAAACAAGACAAAGATGTTTCTATATAAAAGTAAATTATGTACATTATGTACAAAGCTGCAAGCCTTTATTAATAGGCAAAATACATGATGCCACCCTGGGGGGTTTAAAGAAGGAGAGTTTGGGAGTGTAGGCTGGCGTGGGTGGGGCGAGCCAGCAGGGGTAGTACTACTGGGAAGGGTACAAGGGAGGTAATTGTGGAGGTGAAGTTTTATGATTGTTGTGTCCCCTAGACCAGAGGGAGTGCACGGTAAATGGAAATTACAAATGGAAAATGATGAATAAAAATTTAAGACAATATGATGTTGTTATACTGAAATAATCCAGTAAAATGGAATTGGTTAAAGAAATACCAAGTCATACTAAGATGCAGGAAAAAAAACACAAGATGCTTTAATCTAACCTATCATATTAAATATACAGGGGAAGAAGCAGAGTAAAAATGGTACAAAAGAACCTCATTTGCTATAAAAGCAAAGTAACAATTTTAATAGAAATTAAGGTCAACAAACAAACAGTAAAGTACAGGTGTACTTTATATACTATAATACTTAATATAGCAATTTAAAAAATAATTAAAGTACCAAAGAGTTGGTAATGCCCTTTAAAGGGCTAAAATGGGTTTTGCAAGGTGTATGCCCCTGCACAGTGCACTCCTGTCTGACATGGCTGTTCGAGTTTGAAGGAGAAGGGGGTGTCAGAGGAGAAGGGAGGGGGTGCAATGCAGCCAACATACCCGGGTTACTGGACATCCCCGTCCTTTCTTTTAAATAAAAACTGCTATAAAATATGAATATATTAAGAAACTGAAGAATGTTAATGGTGGACTAACGTCATACTCTTATAAAAAATTGTTTTAAAATAAGGAATACCAAGTCAATACCATTGGCCTGATTTAGAAAGGGCAAGGTTGAACAATAATCCCGTTAAAAACTAAAAAACAGTTGTGTCGAAATGACACAAATCCAACACACTAACAATGACTACGTTAGACTTGGACAAAAATAACACGGTTTAAAACAAATCAGTCACATGACTGAATAATAGGGTGGGTGTTGGCTGCTCTCCATCCCCCAATGACCTAGATCTTGTCAGTTATCTGACAGTCTAGAAGGTATTTGGCGAGGGCAGAGAAGACCGGGCCCCTAGCTGCTCCCTTGGGGTCTAGCACGTTGGAAAGGTTTAAAACTAGTCCATGGGAGTGCAATGCAGCTTCGAGGTGGTCCCTCTGCGCCTTATGGTTTTGGCAGTGCAGCAGCATGTGGGGCGCAGTGAGGGGTTCCCGGCACCTAGGACATGCAGGGTCTACACCGAGGACATACTTTCCCGTGCCACGGGTAATAGGGTGGTTCCCATCCACAGGCGCGTGGTGGCTGGGTCAAGCAAAATGCTTGCTGAGTATCTGTCAGGCTGCCTGAGGGTTTTCACGGGTCTGATAAAAGTATGTCGACGGGAGGCCAAATTGTCAGTCCGGAGATTCCACTGACCCACGACAAATTTCTTTGGCAGGGAGTAGATCTCAGTAGGCGCCAGGGGTTTCCCAGCATCTACGGCCCCCCGCAAGAGGCCCTCCTTAGCCTCCGTCAGCCTGTTCATTCCCACTGATGTTGACATGTGCTGGATACCATACTAATGTGACCTTTTAAGATTTATCTAGGCACTGTTGATGAAGTTCCAAAATGCTAGTTAAAATATCAGGCCTAGATCTGCTATTTCTGTTTTTTATAGACTCAAGAGATGATATTGAGTCTGATAAAATAGCAGTTTTAGTAGGTTTATTGACCAATATCCAGCACAAAGAGTATTTAATTGCCAAAAGTTCTGCTGATAAAATAGAGAGATTGTTGCTGAGCCTGTGTGTTTTGGTAATATTTTTTGAAGGAATTACAAAAGAGTTGGCTACCAAACCAAAGTTAGGGCATTTGGAGCCCTCTGTATAGATTTTTAGATGCTCAGCATACTTATTATCTATGAGTGAGAGAGCTTCTGACTTGTTTTCGTTATTTTATTAGAGAGTGATAGGTCAACATCAATGGGTCCAAGCGTCCAGAGGGAGGGGGGTGTCGTCTTGGAGGGCCTCAGGTCTGCTACAGGTACCTTGTCGAGGCCGGCATCTTCAACAAGGGTCCTAATACTCGCACCAAATGGTAGGGCGACATGCTTACGCTTACGTATTTTCCCCTTGATGAAGGTGCCAGTCCCGACAAGTTTGTTTACAGGGTTTGAGCCATGCCGAGACTTAGCCCTGGCCCAGAAGTTCAAGGACTGTTGTTTTCTGCGCAAGTCAAGGGGTAGCATACCGGCCTCCTCTTCAAGCAATGCCCCCGGTGTACAGTTTAGGGCTCTGACCTTGGACATTAGATGACTGCTATTGAAATTGGGGTCACTAGGTCAAAGGTCACTGTCACAATAAGTGTGAAACTTGTTTCCGATCAATAACTCGTCAACGAATTGACCGATTAGTTTGATACTTAACATGTGGATTGGCCTTGGACAGTAGATGACCCCTATTGAAATTGGGGTCACAAAGTCCAATGTCACTGTCACAATAAGTGTGAAATTGTTTCCTATCAATAACTCGTCAACGAATTGACCGATTGGCTTGATACTTCCCATGTACATTCGCTTTGGACTGTAGATGACCCCTTTTAAAATTGGGGTCACTAGTTCAAAGCCCTGTTTTGGGGGAATATGTCTCCGACCGCGGAACTCTTGTTTACCTTTTGCTCTCCCTTTAACACATCATAGACTTTGCTAGAGATATGGCAGCAATCTAAACATAACCAATGACCACAAAAACTACAGTTTATGCTCTTTGAGTTTTTACTTTTAAACATTACCTCGCTCTGCGCACGTGTTATACTGTTTACTGTTGGTGCCATCTGGTAAATATCCAAAGCGATCACATCCAAAAGATAGAAACGCACTTACCCAATCACCACAACTAATGTTTGACACTTGTAAAACTGTAATCTCACGTCTAACACTAAAATCACAATGATTTTTGATAGTTAAAAAAAAAATTGAGCCCCTATTTATTCCATGTTTTACCACCACCAGAACCGGAATTAGTTTGTATTGTTTAACTCCCAGATGAGAAGCCAAGTATGTTAAGTGTGTTTGAAAATGATTATATTAAACAAGAAATATCTTTAAAAAAATATACACGGTGTTGATTGTGGTTGGAATTGGTGAAAGGTAAAGAGTTTAATGAATGAGATCAAAGATAGAGAATATCTTTTTCCATGCAGTTCTTAGCTGCATCACACGAAGAACGGGATGTTACGCGGAGTTTTTGCGGCTTATTTTACAATATTACATATTGCTTATCATATATCTATAGATACAAATCAGAAAAGCAAAAGAAGATTGGAAGTGAAATTAAAACATATAAGTCAACCGGCCACACGCGAAGTATCCGTAAATATTTTAAATATTCATACGCGCATTTTTCGAACAAACCTGTTTTAGTGGTGTGTCGGGCATTGCTATTTGATTCGATTATTAAAAGTATCGGGAATCATCGTACTCATGCTTAACAAATTGGTCAAAATGGTGGAATAATGCTTGTTTAGTTAATGAAAAATAATATTTATCATGGTATTGTTGCAAACACATTAAGAATCTATGATTGACCTACCATAATTATATGCCGAATATCTTCAGTAACATATTTCTGGTCTAAATACAATTCCAGTTCATCTAGTTAACGCGATAGCGCCTATTATATAACGATCCGTTTACTGGCCTCGAACTGACCCTGATACCTTGCGGGTTGGAATGCAATGCATTAAAGTGCGGACACGATTCCACTGCTGGAACGACGGCTTGTTTAAAACTTTAAACTTTTACATGTATAATGTTTAATTTCGTAAATAATTAAAAATGGTTTGGCCAAAACGAATATCAGGATAGGGAAAAACGATACTTTTATGAACTATAATATTCTAGTACACAGGCAGCAATATGGTAGTCATTTCTCAATATGAGAACAAAGCATTTTAGTACAAACGCTCTGGCGCTGACAATGCTCTGAATATAAAGGGGCACACAAAACTGTATTGATGTCAAGAGTTGAGTGTAAAACTGTTCTATCCATCAAGCCTTTTCATTAGAGATAAAATGGTTGTATGCTGAACACGCAGTAAAACATTGTTACACGCTATACTACAAAGACGCGGCCATGTTTCCAATGGTCTGTGGGATTATGCTCAAACCAGCCAATGGTATAAATGAAGTGTATTCATTTGTATCTAGCCGCGGGAAATTTTATTTGAATTTTATTGGACACTTATAAAGGTCAGGTTAGGTGAAAAGCTGGCTTAGACAGCTATGCCGAAAAATTACGACGTTATTAAAAAGTACACACAGGGTTTCGATTCTCGTAACATATGATCATTAAGTTTCTATTGTAGTCTGGCAAATACTCACAGGGTTCGGATATTGAAACATGTTAGCCTACAGTTGCTATTGCATTCTACCAAACATATCGGTGCCGGTGCAAGGTAAATGTGCACAAAGAGAGACCATAGCATTTACAAAATACACGCAAATGGTGCCGGTTCTAGGAATATGTGAGGATAAATAGGCTATTTTAGTCTAACAAATACACACACGGTGTCTGCTCCAGTAACATATGAACATAACGAGACTATTGCAGCCTGACAAGTAAACACAGGTTGTCGTGTCTTAAACACGTGAACATAACTTGACTTTTGAAGTCTTAAAAATATACACACGGTGTCGGATCTTGAAACATGTACACATAAAGTGACTATTGCAATCTAACAAATACGCACATGGTGCCGGTTACAGGAACATAAAAGAAAATATTATATTTTAACAAATACACACATAGTGTCGGTTCTATGAATTTTGTAATGGGCGTTCTCCACATGGGTACTATTTTTGGAAAAAAATCAAATTGCATGATGAATGATTAAGTCACAATCAGGACAAGCCGATTTATGCCCAAATGTCATATTTTACTTTTTTTGTGACATTGGCCTTTGAAGTGGGATGACGGCTTTTACAGATGACACACAGTCTCAACACAGTGAACATGTGTGGTCAATAATTTTAAATTGCATGATGGTCGATTAAATATCTGTTTTTTGTCCCAATATAAGCTTTGATCTCTATACAGGATCTTGATCTTTGACTTAGGGAAACGGATTTTTACAAGCGTCAAATAATCTATTTCTGGTTGTTATTTGTGGTATGTGATTTCAAAATCGCATCATGAATGGCAAAGTTACAGTCCGGACAAATTTATTTGTGGCCAAATTTGACATGTGTGTTAACTAGAGCTTTGCATAAAGGAGAGGGTGTTGCATTCAACACGCCGAATACTAATGGTGGTCATATGTGTTGTAGTCTAGCCGGTGTAATTTATACAACTCAAGGATTATGCGGCTACATGTTTATTCTGTTATGTCTAAGCTACAAGTGTACAACAAACTGTATAGCATATTCATATATAAAGACAACTCTTACGGATAATAGTTCATTAGATTATGGAACATCTCCCTTCTGTTCAAATAAATGCTTTTTCTTGGGAAAATATTTATCTGTATCTGTGGATAGACCGTTAATTGGCGAAGCACTGGTGATTAATCTAACACACTGCTGGTTAATGTTTAACATCCTGATAACTTCTCAAGTTCTCTCTAAAATTACACAGATTGTGGCGTTGATATAGTCTGTCGTAAACATTGTTGATATATCCAATTAACACTGTAGAAATATTATCCATAATGTAACTTTCTCACGGAATAAGAAATACCTTGAAACCTGACAAATAACACAAGTCAATTTACCCAATTTCTTAACACTTTGATACCTTCAAAAAAAATTCAGCAGGAGCATATTATGGCTTGCGTATATAAAATATAAATACTAGTATATTATGATAATAACATGCACATACAATATTAAACATACACATTATAAAATCAAATTACAGTTATTTCACATGTCTATTCTCTGAGGTGGCTTGACTGTTCTGCCCGATCTAGTGACATATTGTTTCTCTGCCTGTATTCGGCTGCTACTATCTTTTGGTACCGATGCTTATTGTTGTTGTTGCTGCTGCTGTTGTTGCTGTTGTTGTATGTTATTATTTGGGATATTGATGGGATTGTCACTGATATGTAGTGATTGTGGATCGAAAATATGCAATGGTTTTTCATTTGTTTTTAACAAATGACAACGATTTCGACTATAAACACCACCATCTTCAGTTTCAACAATATTTGACCTGTCATTAATTTGTTTTCTTACAATAGCAGGTTTTCAACGTTTAGCTTGTTGGATTCTGACAGTTTCTCCCTGTGATAAATGTTTAAGTGATTTTGCGTGTTTGTCGTATCTTGCTTTTGAAATATTTTGTGATTTTGACATCCTATCTTTGATCTGTTTGTGATGTTGTACTTTTGGCTCCAGATGTTTTTGTGTTACTGGCAATATGGATCTTGTTTCCCTACTCATGAGTAATTGAACAGGTGACTGTCCACAAGCAAGTGGAGAATTTCTGTACTCGAGAATTGCAAGATAAGGATCTCGATTTGCTTGTTAAGATTTTGTGAAAATCTTCTTGATTGTCTGAATACATCTCTCAGCAACAGGAGATGATGTGACATGTTCAACATCCTAATCTTTTCGAAATTTGTCAAATTCCTGGCTAGTATATTGACATGCATTGTCACTAATCACTTTTAAAGGAATACCATGTGTGGCAAAATGACCCTTTAGTTTGTGTATCATTGTCTCACTTTTCATATTGTTCAGCAAACTACATTCAAAATATCTGCTGTATAGATCGACTTTCACAACATAGTTGCAATCATTCCAGTGAAATATGTCAGTAGCAACAACCTGTCATGGTTCTTCAGGAATTTGATTTGGAATCATATGTTCCTTTGTGTTACTGTTGCGGTGCTCTAGACAAATAGGACAATTGAGAACTTTGTCTTTAATGTCTTTTGTCATATTGGGCCAAAACATAACACTTCGTGCCCGTTGTGTGCATTTCTCAACTCCTAGGTGTGAGTCATGTATTTTGTCCAACATCTACTGTCTGAGTTCCGTCGGAATAATAACATTGCTTCCCTTGAGCAATAAACCATCGATGAATGCCAATTCATCTCTAAAATTCAAATATGGTATCAAACATTTTGAACATTGATCCTGTCGTTTTTCAGGCCAACCTTTTAGAATGGTTTGTTTTAGTGACTGCATTTCAGAGTCGAATTCAACTTTTGCTTTTACTCAGTTGGATTTTTTGATCACTCAAAGCAATATTTTTCATGATCATATGTACATATGAGTCCATGTCTTGATAAACGTCAGTCTGTTCGTACGGCAAGAAATTGCGACTAAGCGTGTCTGCTATTGGAATCTGTTTTCCAGGTATATGCACTATTTCATAGTCATATTTGGTCAATTGTAATAGCATTTTCTGCAATCTTAGCGGAGCTGCAAGCAAACTTTTCCGTGTTATGTTACAAGTGGTTTATGGTCAATTTGGACTACTACGTGTCGTCCGTATGTTATTTGATGAAACTTTATCATGCCAAATAAAACAGCGTAGAGCTCTTTTGTGATTTGCGCATAGTTTCGTTCTGTCTCCGTCAATGCTTTCGATCCAAAGCAAACGGGTTTGTGGTTTTGAAGTAAAACGCAACCAAGTCCAATTTGTGATGCATCAACTTGCAACACAACATCAACTTTTGGATCAAAATACGAGAGTACTCAGTATTTGTCCTGGGTTTTGAGTGATAACCCCTTTTATTTTGTTAAAGTCAGTTCATGCTCCGGGTCCCATCGGAAAATACTTTCCTTTTTCAACAATAGTATCAGTGGACTAGTCATTTCAGCAAGATTTGGTGCAAATCTTTGCAAATAGTTCACCATTCCAAGTAGTGTCTCAAGTTCAGACTTTGACTTTGGAGATGGCATTTTCTGAATTGCCCTTACTTTTGAAGGATCAATTTTCAGTCCATTTTCTGTCAGTACATGTCCAAAGAATAGAATTTCTGTCTGTCCGACTTCAGTTTTGTCGGCATTGAGCTTTAGACCAATCTGTCGACACCTGTCCATCAATAGTTCGAGATTCTTGTCATGTTCTAGTCTGTTACGTCCAAAATAAACAATATCATCTACAATGACCTTGATGCCCAGTAGACCTTCAAGACATTCGTCCATTTTTCGAACAAAAATGCCCTGCGCAGTTTATCCCATATGGTAGTCTCAGATACCTATATCTCCCAAATGGGGTATTGAACACTGTCAAGAAAGATGACTTCTTGTTCAATTTGACAGACCAGTAGCCTGTACGTACATCAAATTTTTAAAACACTTTAGCGCCAGTCAGGTCACGCAAAATGTCGTCAATTAATCTTGATGGATAGTGCGGTCTCATTATAGCGTCATTGAGGTCTTTTGAGTCAATACACTCCCGCAAAGAACCACTGGGCTTTCAACAGTGACCATACTGTTGACCCATTCGGATGGTTCAGTAACTTTGGTTATTACACCATCCTTTACCATTCTGTTTAACTCTTTTTGAGTCTGTCTTGGATTGCCACAGGAACACGTCTAGGTGGGTGAATAACTGGAACAGCATTGGGTTTTATGCAAATGTCAGATTCCCCTGAAAGACTGGAAGAGTTCCTAGACCAGTAAATACATCAGAGTATTTAGATACAACTGTGTCCTTTGTATAAAAATGTTTAGGTTCAATTTCTGACACAAATTTGATTAGATTCATAGACATGCATGTGTCTAAACCTAATATCGGACTGGAGGGGTTGTCTACAACGTAAAAGTCCTGATATGACTGTTTACTGTCGTAGCCACACTTGAGACGAATCATGTCATGAACCTTAAGTGATGTTCCATTGTAAGCTGATAGTGTGATGTTAGTGTTTTTGAGTGGACCTTTAAATGGAATGATATTGACCTGTGCACCGGAGTCAATTTTGAACATTATTTTTGTTTCTTGTGGACAACATTGAGTTTAACATGAGCTTGATTCTTTTGCTTATCATAAACGACCGAATTGATAAAATATTGATCATTGGTGTCACTTTGATCTGAGTCAGAAAAGTCATTTACCTAATTAATTTTGGCTCTATGTTTAGGTCTGGTGCTGCTGTCCTTGCTTTTCTTGAAACACACTGATGCAAAGTGGTTCATCTTGTTGCAATAATTACATGTCTTTCTCTTTGCCGGGCAAAGTTCTCGATTAGGATGACAACTACCACCACAGTTTGTACATTTTCCCCTGTTCGCGTAGTGAGGCTTATCCCTCGCGTAGTGAGGCTTATCCCGTCCCTTCCGTTTTGGCTTGGATTCGGTTCTTGTTGGACGTTTTGATCCACTGGCGACAGCATGTTTGCCACTGTTTTCATGGACTTGACCTGGGTTTTGGTCAGCTCGTATGTTCTGGCAATGTCGAGACATTTCTGAAGTGTTAGATCATTACCTTCACTGGGTACGTATTCCAAATATGTTATGGTCTCGTATCATTTCGTAAATGATTCCATCAGGGTAATCACAATCCTTGATTAATAATCTCAAATCTGTAGCAAACTGTTCATATGTTTCTCCATCCTTTTGTATTCTGGTCTTAAAAACATATCTGGAGTAAATTTTGATAGATTTGGGTTTGCAATATTGTTCAAATTGATCAAAATGATGTTGCAAGTTTTTCTTCTGGTCATTGGTTAATGTCCATGTACTATAACTTGAACGTCCTTGAACGTCCTTTTTCGCCAACCCATAACAGTAAATAATTACATCTGGTTTCTTCGTCTTTTCCTTTTAATGGACCTTTGAACATGAAATCACAGTGTGATTTGAACGATTTAAATGCTTGGTGTCCGCATTGTCCCAGTCCATCCTTGGAGTTTGGCCTATATTGTGTCCGCTTTCCATCATTTTAAATGAGCAGAATGTCATAATTAGCACAAAAATTCTGGAAATATATGATTGTATTAAAATCAAAATTCCATTAGTTGTATCTGATGTTTTTTTAACTTCTGACACCATGTTGTAGTCTAGCCGGTGTAATTTATACAACTCAAGGCGTATGCGGCTACATGTTTATTCTGTAATGTCTAAGCTACAAGTGTACAACAAACTGTATAGCATATTCATATATAAAGACAACTCTTACGGATAATAGTTAAGTATACTGCAGTGATGTCCCTTTAACTATTCATTAGATTATGGAACAATATGTGGTAATTTTAAAGTTTCATGATGACTGACAACGTTACAGTCCGGTAGAAATCTGTAGAACAAATCCACGCAAGCATGCACGTGTACTCAACCCATGTAACTGCTTTATCGAGATTTCCGATTGCGGGCTCGTCAAAAATACTTTATGAACATGTTGTCTAGTCAATTAAATGGGAATATTCTAGATTTGTGTAATATAATTAGCAGAACACATCCTCATTTATAGTCGACTGATCTGCAAATCATTTCTGTGACTACAAAATATTTTTGATTAATTTTTATTATTATCATCACATATAAGGAAACATAGTAATTGATACATAAATTATTCAAGGGAGAAAACAATGTATACAATATATTGACAACGGACCTAAAAGTAGCGTATTCACAGCAACATGTTTCATGTGTAGAAATGTTCCTTTTTCACTACGCGGCCCATATAACACCAAAGCACATGAACACAACAGTATAATACTACAGTATTACAGTAGTTTTTTTGTGTTATATGCACGCGGAAGTGTGTAATTTTTGTAATCATTACCGTAATTACTCTAAGTTTTCGGACACCCCCTTTTAGCCAAAATAATTATATTTTTGGACATACGGGTTTTCGGCCATAATAAATTACTGTAATTTTTCGGACAGTATAAATATTATATAGCGCTATTTTACTAGATTTCTGTCCTGTTTTCGCTTATCTGGGACCCTACGATAATGGAGTTTTACGGCCGGATTAAGGTCATAAAACCTTGCATAGAATGCGCTGAGGACCATGGACCATTACAATTGCGTTATTGTGTAGATTACCATATGTATACCGGTAATACACAATGGTTTCACCCAAAATAAATGATATCGTTTTCAGGAAGCAGTATGGTTGTGTTTTATAACGTTTTTATATACCATTTCAAGTAAGAGATTGCAAATAAGCGAAGTTTTATTTTATTTAAAGCAGAGAAAGGAGAGTTCAACAAAGTACAATTATTGCACATGTATTAATTGGTTTTATTTCAATATAATAATTGACAAACACACATAACATATATGTCTATTAATTCTTGGACACTCGTACTTTTTGAATATTTTCCGTATCCAAATTTTCGGACACCAAAAAACTAATTATATTTAAGTGTGCGAAAGTAATTACGGTATTTTAATTTTAAAAATCATCGCTAACATGTCCACATTCATTTTTTTGGAAACTGTAAGGTTTTATCAAGTTGTGAATTGTTGTCATTGTATTAACATATGTTATATTATTATGAATAAACATTGTTAATATAGCGTTAACAGTCCCGGATTACTCGTTCGGCAGAATAATCAACTGTCTTTGGGCCCCGTGACTTTTAGAATGTTCTTTACTTACATAGCCTGATCTAATGATTTGACAAAGGCAATTGTTTTTATATCTTTATGTTCCGATTAAAGGCTTGACATCCTCTTACCAAGTGAAATCATTTATTATTTTAAAAACCGTATTGCTTTTCTAATTTAAACGAGTAAAAAAAATCTCCATGGGCAGTGACGCTCTTATAAGCACTAGACCGACTAGGGTCAGAGGCGTGGGCCCAAAAAGTGTCATTGCCTATGGGCCTCCGCGTTGCTTATCCGGCACTGAGCCTTTATCATATTGTTTTTCCCTTTTTTATTAATATGTGAAAGCTACATATCCCTTTTTGATTAAGGAAATGTGTTTAAAAAATCCAATTCGTTTTAAATGTTCCATAATTGTTTATATGTCATTCTCCTTAGATGTTTAAATAATTACACATGTAGATCAACACATTCTTCACGAGGGTCAGAAATGACCTTCCATCATGTTAAATGGGTGCAGTCACCCTCCGGACCCCCCCCCCCCCCCCTCATCCTCAGTTCATAATATACTAAATAGTTTCCCTATATATTTCAATGTAAAAGCAACATCTTTAAGCGAAAATAAATGCAACATTATGCGCATAGAGACCCCTATAACCATACCTTTTCTTAAAGGCCATTCTAAGCGGACTCGATTTGTGCAATACAAAAGATTTATCATGTTCAAACCAAGAAAGAACTTGTCAAAAGTCACATTCGTCTGTTTTTGCAACTTATTTTTCGGCCGTTTTCTAGTGGAATGGCGGAATTTAACATTTTTTCAGTGCAATATTATACTGTAGCCTCTAAATTTATCGTATTTAAGGGATTTAATAGTGAATACCTATTCGTGCCCTACCAATCCAAAAGATAAAACCATAACAATAGTTTAACATGTAAAACATGCCTTCAAGTCAACTATGATATTTTTTTAGAGAGTACAGAAACGATTGTTTAGTATACCGTAACCCTCACCCCCACGTGTTTGCTGTTATCACAAGCTTGTACAATATTAAGAACACATCGATCGAATGTGCTAATTTATTATCAAAAATTGAAGGTAATTTTTGTTTCCAATGTTGAAGACGCGTCGTCATTTATCTCTTTGACGAATGTATGTCATTTATATGCGAATGCAATTATAGTAGATTGATATGGTTGAATGCCTATGGAGAAATATTTTGTAATTAAGCTGCTATTGCTTCGGATAAAAAGCGACTCCGGACAAACTTGCTTTTCGGCTGCTTTCGGAGAAAACCCGAGGTATTGTCATAGCCATCTGTCCTGTCGTCCGCCTTCCGCTAAAACCTTTACATTATGTCAAGGTTTTGAACATTGGCTCTAAAATCAAAGTGCTTCAACCTACAATTTTGAAACTGCATCTTGACGAGTTATACATGCCACACCCATTTTTGGGTCACTAGGTCAAGGTCACTGTGACCTTTGAAAAAAATATTCTGACAATCTTTCATTCAAAACTGCACCCGCAGCCAAGCGTGGCACCCATTATGTGGTGCTCTTGTTTAACGTTGAAACTACATCAGGATAATACTCGATTACAAAATTATAAAGTGTACATTGGTTTATACGGACTTCAATGGACTTTTTATATTGTTTTTGGCCTTTCTGTCGGTCTGTCTGTCTGCCTGCCCTAGTCCATATAAACGGACTCCCAGAGCCTTTGATAATTTTTGCTATGGCGGCTCTGGGAGTCCATATGCACCCCTTCATAAACATGGGTGCAGTTCAGCGCAGGGAATCCGTGCGCTTCACTAAACAGACAACGTTCGAGACAAATTGAGGAAAATAATGAATAAACTTAATAAACATGTTAAATTTACCTGAATGGCAACCTACGGATGTTATCCTTTGCATGCACCCTATAAAAACATGGCGATGTTTCAACACACTTTTCTCGCTGACATGTTTATGTTTAAATTTGAAACAGTGCAGCGATTTTCCTTGTCCAATTGGGAAAAGTACCCGTACCGGTCTGATTGGGAAAAATTGAGTCGTGAAAACCTCAAAATTGGGAAAAATCGAGTCGTGAAATCCTGAAATCGGGAAAATCGCGTCGTGAAGTTTGGGTCTTATTGAATACATCATACAGTTCATACTTAATTGAACATACCCATTTAAATAATCATTTGCAGGCATGCCTTAATGACCATTAAGTTATAAAGTTTATATAAATAACAAAATATTATAAAGAACACACCAAATCAATTACTAGTTGTTTTAATCTCTTTTAAAGCAATGTCTCTCTCTTTCATTTTTGTGAAAATTTCAACAATCTTTGATGTTTGATCATCACTCAGTTGCTTGCATCCCTCCCTGCACAGCATCATTATTGCTGTCAATGTGTCCTGTGATAGATGGTTCCGATTGGTTTTTTGGCATAATATTTGCTATTATGACTCATTTCAAACTACGATAAGGTTACAAACCGACGTAAAACAGTACGCTGGCTGCCTGGCAAAAGAACCGGAAACAGTAACAACTCTATTGGTTGAATGCGCTGAATAATAAAACCCGAAATTAATCGAGCGCGTGGTTACACACAACTAAACGATTTTCTTTGTTCGCTCGCCGAAAGTTGGTTTTTTTACGAAACTTTCTATCGTTTTGAGAAAAAATTCGGACGCTGATTGGGATTTTTCCAGATGCCGATTGGGAATTTGGGAATTTTCGCTCGATTGGGAAAGTACCGTTTTGGGAATTTGGGAATTTTCGTTCGATTGGGAAAGTACCGTTTACCGGTACTTTATAAAGAAGGAGGAAAATCGCTGCAGTGTATTCTGTATCGAAAACCACATCGTTATTAACTTTATAGGCTGGAGCACATAAACCGACGTGCAAAATATGTATAACCTTGGTTAAAGTTTGGCGATAACTTTTCAGAGCTCCAGATAAGGATTTGTGAAATTAGTAAAGGTACTGCCACTGACAGAAAGAAAAGGAGTAACACTGAAAATCAATTAGTACCTGTACTACCATATCCAAAAATACAGGTAGTACTGTACTACCAGTATTCTTGGATATTGAAGGGTGTATAAATGACTTTACAGAAACATTTGCAGCAATAAATATATTTAGCTTCTTAAACAGTTACTTTATTAGGTTTTCCATTCTGAATTATGATGCAAATACAACTACACATTAAAACTAAATACTATTTCTTCATTTTTCTTGACAAGAAAACACAAGCCAACTTGGCAACTAGTAAGCTAAGTAAATAAACACTAATTTCACTGTCTCATCTAAAAAAAATCATTGTTTTAGCAGGTAATTGTCAAAGTTGGCAGAGCAAATTTCCAATTTAACCGTAAAACGTCTTCTATTTTCTCGGTGACAAGCCAATCATATTTGGTTTTCCAATCTTCCACAGTTTTTGTTTGGATCCGTTTCCCATCATGTTTTCTAACGTTTTTAGCCACCAATGCAATCAAATCGTTTAATATCGGGGCGACAATGTCTTTTTCTGAATGTCAGGATGGTTAGACGACCGTATGTAGCCATTTATGATTATATGACAACAAAGTGTTTTTTGAACCGCTTTCGGTTTAGCCGGCCTTCCCTTGCGCGCAGGCATATTGTTTTTGGCGGGTTTACGAGTTACCTGAAATCACGCGGTGTAATAGACAATAATACCAGAACCCAGTCTACAACTTTTCGGTAATTTAAATAAATGAAAAGTGCCGTTAGGTTAGAGACCAACAAATCACGCCACGCTGATGCGGACGTATCGGTACGGCCAGATTTTTTTCGTAAATGTGTAAAAGGGATATTAAAGTCGTAATTGTACATCAAGTTTCTTAAAATAAATGCGTAAACCTTCATGAAAAAGCCGTATTTACGGCTGTACGGCCCTTATCTGGAGCTCTGAACTTTTGCAATATTGAAGATAGCAACTTGATATTTGGCATGCATGTGTATCTCTTGAAGCTGCACATTTTGAGTGGTGAAAGGTCAAGGTCATTCTTCAAGGTAAAAAGTCAAAAAGTACAATCCAAGGTAAGTAATAAGCTTTAAAAGGGAGATAATTTCTAAATCTGCCAAATGATATATTGAAATATTATTTCAAAGTGGCGCAATAGGGGACATTGTGTTTCTGACAAACACATCTCTTGTTTATCCCAAAACTGTCTTCACTTTTAAGGGAAAGTTTTACCAATTGCGTTTTCATATAATAGATTTAAGTTTAGCTGTTATTTTATTGTATTTAGAATTATCAAACATTGTAAACATCATAATGACAAACATAAATTATATAAAATGTATTTTCTATTGTTTGGTAAAACTTAAAGGACAATGTCTGTTAAAATCTGGTGATGTCCGGTTAAGTTTTTAAAGTCATTGAACCTCATGTACAGTCCTGTAAGATTTTTTTGTCATTCGCATGGGTTTCTTTTTATACATGACTCATGGTTATTAAATAATGCATAACCACAGATTATTTTGTCATTTTAGGTTTTGCCAACTCTTAAGACCTAGGGTTAATTTTCTTAATTTCAGGCCATCTACTTTTTAAAATAAATCAAAATCGGCGTAATTTTCAAGCTCTAATTAACGCACAGTAACACTTGTTTTGGCCTCATTCATGGTCAGAGTGTAACTCTTCCATACATAGTAGTCCTACTAAAACAGCAGAATATATAAAAATCATGAAATCTGATAATCACACAAAATGCTGCTTTTATGCATCCAATTCATTTATTGGATATTACTGATGTTAAGAAATTATGGTGTATATGCAAATATATTTTTATTCACACTATTTACCTGTCTAAAAGGCATTATTGTTTTACAAATCTTCAGTTGTTCCAATTTATGAGTAAACATTCCAGGGCTCGCTGTTAAACTGAAAACCAACTTGTCTTGCTGGGCAAGTACTTCACAAATCTCCTTGCCCAGAACTAAAAGCCACTTGCATTCTTGCCCGATCATGAAATATCTAATATTTACTGTAAACATTTCAAATATTTAAACCAAAGCTGTAAGTTGTTGTGTAACACTTATACAAAGATATAGTTGTTGATATTGTCTTCTTGTCTATAAAATTAACAATTCAATATGTAAAATGAACGTCATGAAATAGTGGAAAAATAAAATTGTAAAACCTTTCTTAGGAATCTTTAGCTATTTTCAACATATGGCTTTTCTAAACCTATATTTGAAATCCTGAATATGTGGGTATGCGCAACATGAGTGGTTAGTACTTGCTTCTGTAAACAACAATCTCCATGGAAAATTTGTGTATTAAACAATTAATTCATGAATATGTTTACTACATTAATGCAGAACCATAAGTTTTGATTTGTTCTCTCTTTTTTATGCCCCGAATCGAAAGAGGGCATATTGTTTTTGGCCTGTCTGTCTGTCGATCATTTAGTGTGTCCAAAAACTTTAACCTTGGTTAAAGTTTTGCAATAACTTTTTCATTATTGAAGATAGCAACTTGATATTTGGCATGCATGTGTATCTCATGGAGCTGCACATTTTGAGTGGTGAAAGGTCAAGGTCTTCCTTCAAGGTCAAATATATGGCTTCAAAGCTGCGCACTAGGGGGCATTGTGTTTCTGACAATCACATATCTTGTTTCAACTTGCGCAACCAGACAACTAGAGTTTAACTTGCCCAGACCTGAATTTTACTTGTCAGGGGCAATAGGACAACTCTTAATGTCAAGCCCTGCATCCTTATACATGTTTTCATTTAAATTGTGAACATTGGAGTCGCACATTTCTGAAAATTGAGAAAATTTACGTCATAAACTTATCAAATTTGTACAAAAAACGGATATTCTCTGAGAAGCAAAAGAAGCCCTGTGTGTTCAACATTTTTAGCTTGACTATTATATATGAAATAATATATATAGTGGAGCTATTCTACTCACCCTGGCTTTTCCTTTTCAGTGCAAATGTTAAAGTTTTCGTACTAGCCCAATTATTTTCATTGTCCCTTGACATATTGCTTTCATATTTTGCATACATGTTTACCAACATGACCCCAACCTATAAACAAGAGCAGACAACTCTATCAAGCATTTTGTCATAATTACGGCCCCTTTTCCACTTAGAATATGCAGCAAATGTTAAAGTTTGCGTACAACCACAAATATTTTCAATGTCCCTTGACATATTGCTTTCATATTTTGCATACTTGTTTACAATCATGACCCAACATATAAACACGAGCATACAACTGTATCAAGCATTTTGACATAATTATTGCCCCTTTTATACTTAGAATATGCATATAATTGATACATGTAAATCTATGTTAAAGTTTGTGTACTACCCCAAATATTTCCTATATCCTTTGACATATTGCTTTTATATTTTGCATACTTGTTTACCAACATGACCCCAACCTATAAACAAGAGCAGACCACTGTATTTAAGCATTTTAACACTATTATGGCCCCTTTTACACTTAGATAATTGAACATTTTGCTTAAATTGCCATAACTTCTTTATTTATGATCACATTTTATTTTAATTTGACAAAACAACACTTACCTGAATACCACCCAAACAATATCCCACGCCCCTACCCAGAATCCCTCCTCCCCCCAACCTCCTCCCCCCCCCAATTTTTTTTTTTTTTAACATCATCTTATAAATTACCACACCCCACATTATACCCCCCTCTCACCCCCCCTACTCCCCCACCCTAACCCCCCCCCAAATTTTTTTTTTCCTTTTTTTTTTTTTGAAAGATCGACTAATAAATTATTGAATATGAACAATTTTCCCATGATGGCTTACGTTATACTGTCAAGCACTCAAATAGTCGAGCGTGCTGTCCTCTGACAGCTCTTGTTCTTCATTCCTCATAATTTTGGTGATTGATTTTAGCAAATGCAGGCTTGCCCAGGGCCAAAAAACCCTTCTTTGAAGAAGCCGAATATCATCCGCTTCCCCAACCAAAGTAACCACTTTTTTCCCCTAATTTGACCAAATGTTTTCCCAATACTGGAAAAATTCCCCACTAAGAATACTATCTAAACTGAGCATTGTTTATTTGTTGAGCCTTCTATTAGGCTGGAAAAAACAGAGCCGTAAAAAGTCTCCTAGAGGGGTTTTTGTATCGGTTGAATATGCCTTTCATTACCTCCCGTATTATTCTCCTAGAGGGGTATACGTATTGATCGCATTAGTTGTGTTTACATCGCAAAGCATGACGTAATTTTGTCATTCGTGACCAATCGGCAAATTGTTTGCTATTAAATGATATCTTGTAATGAATGTGTTTGGAAACGGATCAATAAACATTGACTTTAAGATTTGGCAACCGGATGGTGCGCTAGTTGAGTGGTAACACTCTGGTCTACCACTCCAGAGGTCCCCGGTTCAATTCCTGGCCGGGGCACTGGAAATTTCAGAAATGCTTTAAGTGTTTCCGACCCAGATGTACTGATATGAAACCCAGGCAATTCTCGTGTGTATCGGTGCTATACACTGAGCACATAAAAGAACCAAGGGATCTATTTGCAAAGAGCTAGGGTAATGCACCCGGATTCCTTGTATCTCAATACTGTTTCTTCTGCTTGCTGTCTCTTCAGCAAAACCAAAGGACCCCATTGGAAATAAGTGCTTGCACTTTCATGGTTATCCTTGACTGCAAGGTCAAAAGAAATACATACATACATACAACCTTTCTTATCTGGGGGGCACTTAAATCAGAGGAGGTAATCACATGGTAGTCAAGATGGCGAAGTCCATGCCGAGTCAGTTATTGTTCTCTGTTTTATACCCTTTGTTTCTTTTGTTTAATTTTTAAATGACGCTCACTTTCCATCTGTATCAGTAATAAGTTGATAAGCGTTTCTTTCGTTAAACTAATTTGCTGTACTGGTCGTGTACATAATTCCGGCCACTTTAGGGACTAACAAAATCTTTTGTTTTAGGCAACTGGTTGAAACTAAACTTCTCATATATAATCCTGGGTTCAAAACTCATCTAGCATGAAAATTTCAATAGAATTAGATCAGTGTATGTTACTTTTATGAACAGAAATTAATGACATATAAACTATCAATTTTCATAGGGCAATTGTACCTAAAAAATCAGACACCTTTTAGTTAAATCTGCAGGTAAAAATACAAAGCAATATCTTTAGACAAATGTCCTCAATTTAGGAGTATTAATAAAGGTTTACACAAAAAATTTTCACTTGAAACTTAAAATATATGCGACATTATATACCAGTTACTCCCCCTACCTATCTTAATAAATATAGTAAACAAGCACTGTCAATTGGCAACTGCAAATTCCTAAAACTATTTGTTTTTAATATGTTTTATAAAAAAAATAAAATATATAGCTAAGAAATTAAACACATTTTGTATAAAAAGTTGACTTCATTGTCGATTTTTAGTAAACGCTTGTATTTAATTTTACAACAAATAACCTATTATTATTCTAATCAAGGGAGGTAATTCATATATTAAAAAGTATATATTAGGTCCTATTCTTTATGTTTGATAAATGTTTTTATAGAATTAATTGAAAATACCTTATTTAAAGTTTATAAGATAAAAAATAACAATTTTAACAAATATATTTGTTTCTTATATAAATATAAGTAATAAAAATTTTGATGATGTCACTTTTCCCACATGACAAAAACATTGTCCTACAATTGTGACATTTTGATATAAAAGTTCACAGTGATATGCTTCTTTAATTTGCAAAATATTGAGAAAAGGGTTGGTTTTCAAGTTGATTTTAATAAAAATCAGCAAAATGTGTATGCTAAGATCATGAAAATGATTTAACACAGGTGGCCGATTTTTTATGTACAGGCCGGAATTACGAACACAACCAGTATATGATGGCTTTACTCCCTGCACTTTTTTTTAGTGGAGCTGTAATAAGGTCATCCCCCTTAAAAAATGTGCAGCAAGTAAATTCAAGATCCAGAGCAAATACTTATATGAAATAAACGCTAGTATGATTCTTGCTGATTGGGCTGGTAAGTGATAGGCATTTACAAAAATAATACAAGTAATAAAGAGTATAACAGCAAAAAATAGCTGCGTTGGCATGGACGTCGCCATCTTGACTATCCACCATCTTCATGACTATCACATGATTACCCCCTCTGTAAATGTTCAAGGCATTTTGCTGTCCGTGATGGGGTGGACATGTGAAATTCAAATCCTGAAAACCCCTGTATTTATGATAGTCTTAATATTTCAGTGTTTTTTAATTTTCCCAAACAACCAAAATATGAGAAAACAATTAAGTTCTAATATATTTGAAAGCAAAACAAAAAGAAAATGTTTACATTTTATGTATAACATTTAAAAATAGCTGCAATATAGGTCATTATATGACTATATTTGGTTCTGTTTTAGGGAAACACAGCTTTTCCTTTATCAATTTTTTGAGAATCTACTTTCTATTCCTACAATAGCACATCAGGAAGTAAAGCTTAAAGCAGTCATTACATATATATGTCAGGCTTTTCTCCGGTAATTTGGTCAGGCACACTGGCAAGGCAACAAAGAAGGGGGTTGGTGCAAAACTGGGCCAGTTGTTGTTCTGTGGGCCAATTTTGAAATTGTTTTCTAAATCAAAATCTACACTTCTTTGGAAAAGCTGCAGTGAAGTTTATTTGGAAGTTCAGGCATAGTGGTATCACTGCTTTAACTGCTTGGATGAAAGCCTGTATGATTAAGGTGTATGTGTCAGTAAGACCTGCTTGTAAAGTTGTAAATAAAAATTCTCGAAAACATTGGTAATATATTTCCCTTAATTTGGTTACAATTGCATTGTTTGGCTTTTAATCAATATTTGTTCAATATTGTTTTTTTGAAAACTGAACATGAATCATGCATATAAATATCTTTGAATACACTATGGACTCTGACATGTTATCTATTTTCAGAAAAACAGAGGGATATTTTTTTCTGAAAAATGTATTGATTGTCTGGTATTCCAAACACAAATGTGAACCTTGGTCCAATCAGATAAACTTAACTAACTTCCTTATGTATAATGTTGACATAAATACCACGAAATAGATATACTGGTACAAGATAAAACTTTCATATCACCATGTATTTAAATTGAATTGAGTTGCAATTGATTTTCAGGAAAACAAATAAAGTTGTATGTGAAGATAAAACTGCAGTATAAAATATTGTTTAAAATAATTGTTTAAAACATTTTGCAAACTTTCATACATGGACTGGATATGGAGGAGGTAATTAAAACCAAACTTAATGTTTAGAATATGTTACAATATTGTACAATGATTTTATAATTATATTAAATAATAATAATGTATTCTGAAGTAAAATATTATTAAAAGATTAACATTTCATTTGGACAAATACATGCTCTACAGACCGGACAAATACATGCTCTACAGACCGGACAAATACATGCTCTACAGACCAAATGGTTGTTAATGTATGTTTGTTTATAACATTTCATTTGGACAAATACATGCTCTACAGACCAAATGGTTGTTAATGTATGTTTGTTTATACTCAGTAATTTTAAATAAAACTTGTATATTTGTGAATAATAAATCATGGTTTTTCGTCAGTGCTGAAATTCAGAGTTCTGCTGGAAATGTGGTGTATGATTTAACAACAAAAAGTTTTAATTTGCATGGAATTCTCCTTAATTAATTTATCCTATAATATATTTAATAATACATGTACATGTAACCAACATTCTATATAAATGTTATATGCCTACTTTGAATGCGTGTTATTTTACTGGAACACCTGTAGCGGGGGCGGGGGTCCTGGGGGAAATGTCCCCTCGTTATCTTGAGCAGTTTAAATTGGATCAGAAACTGGGTGACAATGTTGGTGGTTATATAATCATTGTAAAGTTTGATAACCAGCCTTAAAGCATATAGCACTTCTAAATTATGGCCCTTGAATTGTGAACAATTGCCAAATTAACATTTTCTGCCCTTTAATTAAACAATTTTGTATTGTATCATCTTCGTAATTAGTTACAATCTTTATGTGCATACAATTTCAGCCAAGTAAGAAAACTGGCTGGATCGACAGAAGACTATCAGAGTTATGGCCCCTTAATAATCCAAAATTTGTAATAGAAATGTTTTCCACTCTCCAACTTAACTAGTTTCAATCTTATAATCATCAAACTTATAAATGTTACCAAGACCTTTTTGTGGCAAATTGGCATACTCTTTTTTTTACGTTTACCGGTTCATGTATTATTATACAATATAATAATAAATTATCTAAACTCCATCAAAATCGTTTGAAATTGTACTGATTGACCAATTAAAAAATTTAAGATTTTAACTTTGTTAACAGTTGTTGTACATTTTCAGAATTTTTTTATTTAACTTATGCAAAATGTTGTATCAAATATTATAAGGTTGGAAGCTTAATGCCAGTCACAATTCATATCTGATAGTGTCCTGGTGGGATTATATTGTTAACACTAGTGCAGATTGAATCTCAACTTGCTTTTGGTACAGAAGCACTGCACTGGTTTCTGTTTAATGGTACAGTAGACTCTCTGTAAACCGGACGGTCTCGGGACCGGCCTGATCGTCCGGTTTTCAGAGAGTTCCGGTTTACGAAGAGTATGCATATTGCCGAAATATACATAGTATGCATTGTGTACAGAATCGCATAAAAATAAAGCAAACCATATACATTTACATGTACCATGTGATAACTGTACGCAGGTAGTGATGATGTTAATTGCATTCTTAAAAAATGTGTTTTTAATCGATTAAAAGCAAACAAAATTCCATACAGACTTGTTTTGATTAATCCCAAAGTGAGCGTGGTGCTTTATACATGTACGTACTTGGAGTTTGTCATATAGGCGAGTGACAACACAAATAAGATTGTTGTAGATACACGATTTATTATTCTATTCATACATGTACCACATTTCATAAAACATACACACAAGCAAAAAACAGCGTCATAATTATTTTTTAAGATATTCGTAATCTCAAAACCTACTAATTCTTGAAGTTTACGATTTCACAAAAAAGTCTAAGATCACTCTCTGCTTGAAAGCACATTTCTCCTTTATGATCTTATTTTCTGCAATGTTAAGGAGGGTGTCTGCCGTTGCCAGGAAGATCACAAGAAAGTGATCGTCGCAACGGCATGCATTAATTTTTTAATTAAATTGTTTATCATAGGCGATAATAAATAATTAATAAAACGATCGAGTCAATCACTTTTTGGTGTTACCGCACGTCTAATATAGACATTCACAGTTTGTTTTACATTACTTAATCGGACTCCCATAGCGCGGTAATGACTTAACACCTTTATGGTATGTTTAATCCGATTATCGATCATTGCGCGAGCAAAATGTGTGACACTGCACTCGCTGTGCTGACTAGGTATTGTTTTTTTTCACGCCTCGGGCATCTTGAGAATTTAGACCGTCCGGTATACACAATGTATTTTACGTTGAAAATGACCAAATTTACGGAGATACCCGTCCGGTTTCCGGTTTTCAGAGAGTTCGGTTTATCCACCACAACCACCACCACCACCACCACCACCACAACCACCACCACCACCACCCCACCACCACCACCACCACCACCACCACCACCACCACCACCCAATGGCTGCTACTATGCCACTACAATTTATAGCCCATGCAGGGGGGCATGCATGTTTTACAAACAGCTCTTGTTTAACAAAGAAATAGGAGAAAATACGGGACTGGCCCGACCGTCCGGAATCGGAAGAGTTCCGGTTTTCAGAGAGTCCGGTATTGGCAGAG